>NC_136518.1:35449964-35607464 GCF_053919585.1 Euprymna scolopes | reverse complement strand
ACTTCGTCAATTCTAATGATGACAGCATCCACACACAGACAATTGAAGGTAAGATGAAGATAAGTTTAAATATTAATTAACATTTAAATTTATGTTTTTAATTATTAAAGAAGATACGTTAAAAATAATTAGCATTGAAATTTATATGCTTTTCATTAGTTTTTACGATTTACTAAAATAAAGAAAAACAAATTTCTTATTTTTAACTGACGATTTTTGGTCTCATGGCAAGAGACACATCCTAAAATTGTTGGGGACGAGAACTGAAATGTTCCACCTTCATCTCATGGAGTTCTTTGACGGAAAAGGGAAAAGGGAGAAGTATTCTCCGTATAATTATTGCCATCAGGGAGCAATATGTGATATAATTTCCATTTCCATTAATTAACAAGTTTATTTAATTTTTGTTGTTGATTAATTAACATCGTTTCATTCATGTTTTGTGTAATACGTTAATTGATAAGTTTATTTTGTTACTTAACATTGTTATATTTTAAGTTGTTAACTTGTTTTCTTTTTGTTGACATTTCAAATGGACCATTTGGAATTTACCCATTGGATTGAAATTTTAAATTCGACCGTTTTGGATTTTACCATTTTTGGATTTTTACCCTTCACCGGACTATCCATTCATGTGAAATCTTTTTATTATTTTTCTTTTGCCTCCTGTTCCCCTTACCTCACCCTTTTTTTTAACCAAGTAAGATCTTTGACTTACTTGTAGTTTCATTAAATACTTTTATATGCAAAATCCGATCCTGCATTTTGCTAATTCCTGCCCTCTGATGAGAAGGAGAGTATTTCTTCGAAACTCCGCGGATTAAGGACTATCCACTTATCTTGTGCTTCCTATTTTAAAATTAAATATGTTTTTAACTCTTTTTCAAGATGTCTTTTAACATATTTTATTAATCATTTGTTCATATATATATATATATATATATATATATATATATATATATATATATATATATATATATATAAGTTATTATACATATACACCTACATAGTTTCTATAAAAGCTAATATAAATCATTTTATTTATTTAGTATACATTATATTGTCTCTTGACATATACGAGTTTCATCAATTTTGTCATCCTGGATTTAGGATAAAATACTGCTGCTCAGTGCAAAATGATCTCAAAGGTTTCGAAATCGGGCCATATTTTATGGTACCAACCGTTATTTGTGTCAATGTGCCATGAGTCAGACGACTTCCGTTTTTCGGTAAGATCAAAAGAATTATGGATTTCGAATGTCTGTTAGTCAGCAGCTTGGGACTAATCTGCTGCCCCACCCACGGAATGCCTGAAACCGACCAAAATACAGAGAGTCACTTTCTAGAGGAGCGAATAAACTGCGTGGATCTATTCATGTATTTTCAGACAGTTTGTCTTTTTTACAGTGATTGATAAGAAACCCTTCACATTAAAGATGGCAGACAAATAAGCCAATAATCTGTCGCCATCAATAGACAAGAATCAAGTCTGGTGAGCAGGCCATATCCAACATTCTATCTTTCTACCCTCTCAGGTCTGCACCAACCATTTTCTGTGGTAACACACGATGTTGATACCACTTTGTATTTTTTTTTAAATTATTGTATGTGCGTGTGAAAAAGATAGTGTCAGTTCATAGGATTTTACTTATTTATCTTCCAAAGAAATCTGTTCATTTCAGTTCATCTTCGTTTTCTTGCTTTGATGAGTTTTTTTCATTTGTATTTCTATGTCTCTTATTTTACAATAGTTTTTGTTTGTATCATTTGCCTGCATTTTCAAAGTGCATTTCAAGAATTCATAATGGTTGACCATGCCAACCCAGTCATGTCTATTTTTATACCCCCTTTTAGACTAATTTTCTGTATTCGTTTATAATATGGTTTACCGTTTCGTCTCTTTGTCCATAGAGTCTACAGTTACTGTTTTCTTGGGTCTTCTCTATCCTAGCTATATGTTTCGTTTTGATCGTATTGTGTTGCTTGGCATTGTTTTACTGTCAACAGTAATTCTTTTCATGTTCAAGAAGGTATGCACAAAACCATAAAAACATATTTTTATGTTTTTGTGCACACCTTCTTTGGTTGGTCTCATTTCACTATTTTTATCCATATTTTTCTTTTGTAGCCCTTTGTTTTTCCTATTATTATTGTTATTTTATTGTTAGCCTTTGCATTGCTTTTGAAATCTCTATGTTGCGTATTTCTGTAGTCCTTTAATTGCATTGTCTTCAATACTGTCTAGTATTCTTCCTACTCCCTTTCTTTTTACATAGAGTTGGTCAGCATCATCTTTTGGGTGAAGTCATTAGTTTCCTGGTTCTTTGATTTCGATTACTGAATTCTACTTTTGTTTATGAAAAGTCTTGAGTAGCTTAGTAGGACAAGTACCCAAGTGTTTGTTCCTATTATTAGGTTTCCACTATATAATTTATTTTCTTGTTCCCATGTATACTCTTTTAATCATATCTTTCATGCATGTTGACCTGATGACTTCTGCTTCCATAATGCGATCACCAAGTACCTTATATTACCTCTCGATTGTTGTTTCAAGTTTTCCTCTCTCCATCTTAGTGCATATTTTTATTCCAAATTTTATTACTATAATCTGACTAAAGATTTTAATCGTGTTTATTAATGTTTGCAGTTCCTTGCTATTTTTTTTTTGTCAGTAGTTTTATAAGTAGTGATTAAATAATCAGAAATACATTGTTAAATCAAATAAAAAACCTTTTCACAAATGACATTAAATTAAATTCTATGAAGAAATAATTTTAATAGAAATGAAATAATTTTGTAAGCGTCCTTGAATATCTATGTTGGATCTATAAAGGACAAATTCATAATTCTACAAATTTAACACTAATAAAATTATGATTAACTAGATGTATATTGGCCGACATTGACTGGGTTACATTGAAGTCATTTTATTTTTTATTTTTATTTGTTTGCAAATTTCTAAAACTCATACAGAAAAAGAAATGCGTTTTTAATTCTAAAGTAGACAACTCTCGTTATATTCTTCAATTAAAATATGAGTTATTGTCTTTGTGCATTTTGATTTTCAGTGATTATTTATTTATGACCAGTCGTCTAAGTAATTTTAAAATAAATTGTTGTGAAGCATGTTATTATATTGTCAATAACATGGTAACAGAAGGAAAGCTTGAGTTGTCAGGTTTATTTACACCTAATGTTTTATATTAGATTGAAAAATAAAATTGGATTTTTTTTCACGTTTTATTGAAAAAGAAATGTAGGAAAATTGTGCTCTTTTTTGGATCTCTCTATCCATCTGTTATGTATGACATGTAAGCACTAATCTCTACAATTATATGAATGCAACTTTGTGTGTGTGTGTGTGTGTGTGTGTGTGTGTGTGTGTGTGTGTGTGTGTGTGTGTGTGTGTGTGTGTGTGTGTGCGTGTGTGTGTGCGTGCGTGTGTGTGCGTGTGCGTGTGCGTGTGTGTGTGCGTGCGCGTGCGCGCGCGTGTGTGTCCATTCCTTGTATACTATGAAACAGATGAACAGATTTTCTTTAAAATTTACAGAACTTTAGCGTATAAGTCTGGGAGTGATCTTAGTTAATTTTTGTTTCAGAATACCCCCAATAATTACCGATAATCGAAACCGTTATTTTAATTCATCTATCATCGGTATAGCCATTTTTTCCATGTAGTCGCTTAGCAACAATGATAGAACAACGGGTCATGAAAACTCTACTGTGGATAAGTTGATAGCGTGTTTTTTTTTGTTTTTGTTTTTTTTTGTTTTTTTGCATGACATAGTCCGTAGGTTCAAACTCCTCACGTAAATTTGGTTAATTTTTTTTTTTTTTATTAAATGCAAAGAATTTTATAAGACTTGAAAATTTACGTGATTTTTTTGTTTTTGTTTTTTTTTTGTTTTGGTTTTTGCATGACATTGTCTGTAGGTTCAAACCCTGCACGTACATTTTTTAATGTTTTTTTTTTAACTGGAAAGAAGTTTGTATGAAATAATTTTATAAAAGAAACAACAGCTTCTCTAGAGTGCAATGTAGAATAACATATATTTTGGATTAAGTTACTGTATGGAGGCATGTGAAGCCTCCTCCCGGGCGATTTCACGGATTTCAATGACAATACAAATATAGGAGTGTGAAATATTTGTTGATCATCATTCAGTTCCTGGCAACATCAGGTCTCCCTGCTAGTAAGTAAATAAATGTGGACAGATGCACAAGGTGGAATGATAAAATTGTCCTCCAAAAGAAAACAACACTACAGCTTTATTTTAAAACTTCTATTGAAAAAATCATTCAGGTAACTTGATTAAGTAGTTGAGCTGACATCTATTCAATGTAGCTGTCTTCAGCCTCAATCACCGCCTCAATGGGTTCAAAACTTTTCCACAAGTGCCGGCAGGAACTTGACGAATACTTGGCAGATGATGGCGATCAGGCTGGCTTTAGTATTGTGGGAAGTCATGTTGGTGATGTTCTCGACGTATGACTAAACGAAGTAGTCCATCCAGTTCAGGTTGGGAGAGGAGGGGGCCAGTGAGAAAAGGGTACAAAATCGTAGAAAGCCGGTTTTCATCAAACGGTAATGGAATCATGTCGTCCTTTCTAGGGCGAAAATTTTATTGTTACACCCTCTAGATTGAAAAGTAAAATTGGTAGAAGTTACCAAAAATTCTTAGATTTTTTAATGTCTTATTGCAAAAGAACCGTAGGAAAATTGTTAGAATGTGTTCTTTTTGGGATCTCTACATACACCTGTTATGTATGATATGTAAGCACTAATAAGTAAATAAATGTGGACACATACATTTATTATCAGTGGCAGCATCATCATTTCATTTAAAATCTTCTTTACTTGTCACAAGCATTCAACATTGTGGTAGTCTTGCTTAATGTATCTTTCCAAAGTGTTTGTTTTAGTATATGTTTTAGTCTGGATTTTAAACTGACAAATAATCCCTGATTACCTCTTTCCTTTTAACTAGGAGCCACACATTGATTGGTCTGCAGGCCGATTACAGTTATTTCTCTTAATAGTTATCTCCCTCTGGAGAAATTATTCTAGGCTAGAATTATGTCCCTTGTTAAAAAAAAGGGGGTTTTATAATAAAGGCAATCCTGAGGTGTCATCAAACCCAAAATTAATGGCAACTCTCCAATACATGGTCAAGAATTAAAATTATAAATTCATCCTCTTTTGCTGACTGGGTGTCAAATTGAAAAGATCTGTCTTTTGGGCATGTTTTCTAACACCAAAAAGATGATATGGGATATGTAAGCCTTGTGCTTAATACATATTTTTTTACATCTATTGTGTGCATTTTATCTGCATGAGACGAATGTGTTTAATTATGTGCAATCTACATGCATATGTTTCGTTTGTGATTTTTAATAGTTTATTAAAGCAAACCATTATGAAATGTTATATCTTTTATTAGATCTTTTATTACTAACGTATACATACTTTCTAAATAATAAATGAAATCCTTAGCAGCACTCCACGTCTTTATAGGATTCATTTGAATTCTCTCTGGCAATCTTGATAGAATAAGAATATCCACTATTTATATTCTACGGGTCTCATCAACACGACAGGTTACATGTCCAAACCAATGCAGAATGTATGATCTTAAACCAATGCAGTCGGCATAATCATGTTGACACACCTGCTCTCGTAGATCAGCAAAGTTAAGCAACTATGAGTCTGGTCAGTACAAGAGGGGAGACCATTTAAGAATATCAGATGCTGTATATAGAAGTATGTTGACACCTCCCTGCAATAATTGCTAAAACCTAACATCGTCATTTCCCCTAATTGGGATATACATGCGACTAGGGACTGTTTGTTCCTATTTACAATGCCTCCCCACGGGACAGAGTTAGACACCAGGGTCGTTTTTTAACGTGGAGAAAAGGAACAAAAGTAAAAATTGTCTCAGTCGTGAAGGATTTCTCCTCCACTGACAGAGAACAAGAAATTGAAGTGCAGCATCCGAAGCACAGATACTACACTGTGATCTTGTCCCGAAGGCCACAAGTGTTTGTGAAGATGATATTTCCATGAAACTTCCTCCTACAAGGAAAGCTAGTTCAACCCACCTAGGGTGAATGCCGCTGGCATGATCTTAAAACAGAATCGAATGCTAGTATCTACACATATGCCTTTTACTAAAGAAGGGGTTATAAAGGCCGAAAGATTACTCGAGGATAATGGTTAATGAATATCGGGTAGACAATGAAACAACACTGTGATGATCAGTAATGGTGCAACTTGGGTAGGGTTTAATTATTTAAAAGGACGGCTCAACAAGAAGTTATTTACATTAAACTTGAAAACGACCATGTTATAGTCAATTGGGAAGCAGCTCCATCGTATTGTGTTCCACAGACAGTTCTAGGAAATAAAAATTTGCTCAAAGAATTTTCGTTTAGTTTTAGGCACCGGTAGAGAGTAATGGAAATTGTTGACAGTTTTTTTATTGCTAGATGAGTATTTGTTGTGAATATTTTGCAGGAGGGTGGGGTGGAGGAGGGGGATGACTATAGATTTAAGCTCTTTTTTTTCTTTTTTTTTTTACACAGTGGTCACCACTTATCAAGGCCCGGAAGCCACTCAGGGATAAGGGTTATTGCAAGTATATTATGTTAGTGTGGAGATTTGATGAAGTGTTTACTTAAGGGGGCGGTTCACTAGGAATTTGTTAACGTTGGACTTGAACTCATCCAAGTTGTAGTCTGGTGGAAAGCAGGCAGACGGAACAGAGTTCCACAAGCGTGCAGTTCTAAGAAAGAAGCTTTGTTCATGGAATCCACGTTTTGATTTAGGCACAGATAAAGAGCGGGGGAAATTTTTCACAGTGGATTCGGCTAGACGGGTGTTTTTCATGAAGGATTGGCGAGGGGGACCTGAGATTGGAGTTCAGACGAGCACCTGCCATGGAAATAACGATAAAACAAGGATAGCCTCGCAACGTCTCTTCTGTGGGAGAGAGGTTGCAGGGTAGAGAAAGGGAATTCCCCACTAAGCCACGAAGTCTATTTTGTACTCTGTCAAGGCAGGATAGGCTGTTTTTAGCAGCTCCTGCCCAGATATGGCAACAGTATTCCATCCTTGGACGTACTTGGCTTTTATATAGATAGAGAATTGCATCAGTAGTGAGATATCTTCTGGATCGGTAGAAGGATCCCACCATCTTTCCAGCGACCTTGGCAACAGACTTGATGTACGTGTTTAATTTCAGATCAGGAGTAAAGCTCAAATCCAGAAGCTTGTCAAAACACGGGGCCTCTCCCAGACGAGAGCCATCCATCCCAATTGATGCCAGATGGGGATCAGAGCGTTGATGATGATAACTCATAGATAAAGAAATGTCATGGAGATTTTTACAATGCATATCCAGTGAAGCACATCGTTTTCATGTCTTGCCTGGCTGAATTTGCAATTATTATTGATGTGATACGGCATAATCACGTTGAAACTCCTATTCTAACTAGATTACTAGATGGATGACCATTTTGAAATACCATGCGCTGCAGTAAAACTGAAAAACCTAACAATGTTAAAATGATTTTGCTTGGGCGGGATACACATGTGACTATGAACCGCTTATGAATCTAATATTCCATAAACACTTTAGAAGCCAGCTACCCCCTCCCCTGTTGCATGTAAGCTCGATTG
Organism: Euprymna scolopes; assembly: GCF_053919585.1. Lineage (NCBI taxonomy): Eukaryota > Metazoa > Mollusca > Cephalopoda > Sepiida > Sepiolidae > Euprymna > Euprymna scolopes. The sequence continues at coordinate 35,599,783 of NC_136518.1, read as the reverse complement.
ACCAAACTTTTTAATAAAAAACGGGGACATTTCTAGCTCAGAGGTAAAAAATGGTAAAATGCTAAGCATATCAGACAAAAAGAACGAGACACCCACGGCTTCATATATCTTGACATATTTAAGGTGTCAAATCATACAGAAATTGGATATGAGAATCCCTGGTGATGCAGTCCTTTGTCAGTTTTGTACTAGAGAATAAATCGTTTGACTGCAATAAAAACACATTTCCTGTTCTCAAATTCTTTTCTCTTTCATTCATGGCTGAAATCAGAGATATTTCAAGGGTCGCCTGATAAGCATGTACTGGATATTAGTAAATAAATGAATAAATCTATTCAGATATATCTGATGTGTGCATTATCTATATATATATATATATATATATATATATATATATATATATATATATATATATAATAACATATATATATATATATATATATATAAATACACATTGTATATACATATCTATATGCATACACATTGTGTGTGTGTATATATATATATAATTATATATATATATATATACATGCACATTGTATATATATATATATATATACATATTGTATATATATATACATGCAGATTGTATATATATATATATATTGTATATATATATATATATATATTGTATATATACACATTGTATATATATACACATTGTGTATATATATATATATACTTTCACATTGTATATATATATATATATATATATATATATATATACTTACACATTGTATATATATATATACATACACATTGTGTGTGTGGGTATATATATATATATATATATATATATATATATATATATATATGCAACGTGTATAAATATATATATATATATACATTGTATATACATATATATATATATATATATATATATATATATATATATATATATATATATATACCTGCGGGATGAGATGTCAAACAAGACCATATGTTATATTCTATTCTTACGATTAGGTGGATAAATACCTACTCATGTTAGGTGGCCGTGGTTCAACTCGATACAAAGCGCACACATCATGTGACAATCACGTACCGACATTCCACTACTACTACTACTACTACTACTACTACTAATAATAATAATAATAATAATAATAATAATAATAATAATAATAATAATAATAAGAGAGACTTTTTGTCACTCAGACTCCATAGAATGCCACAAGTTGTTCTCAAAGAGATAGCTTTGATAATGGCCTGTGTGACTAGTAAGTAAATAATAATAATAATAATAATAATAATAATAATAATAATAATAATAATAATTACAAATAATAACCAGCCACATGGAAAGTATAACAGAAGTAAAAAAAAAAAAAACGATGGAAGAAACATCACATGAATCCAAGGAAACTAAAACTGCATAAAATCATATACAATTTCTCCTCATTTTACCTCCCCCCCCCCCTTACCTGCGCCAAAACAATTAATGAAATTAGCTCCGGCTGGTACCGTACAAAATAGTCATCAAGGTGAATGGAAGGAAAACGCTGGATAGGAGTGAAGAGTGCTGAGACCTCATTGAGGCTTATTGCAACCCAAATTCGATGAAGACTAATGGTCGTTGTCAACGACAAATTAATGGTAAACGGCCGGTGCGATAATTCACAGTCGTTTTCAAAGGTTATCGAAAGAGATGGAGAGTAGTGGAGATCTGGAGATATTGTCACCCAGACTACAAAGAGTAATCTCTGATGATGGCCTGCATGAGAACTCCTAGTGAGTAATAATAATAATAATGTACTAGCAAGGGACCCATGGACATTCTAATCGTGCTTTCTACATAAATCTGTATAATTTTCTATTAATAATAAATGTCATTTAGTATCAAGAAGAAATTTCATTTTATTCTTTCCTAAAAATAATTGTCATTCTCAGAGAGATATACTTAAATAAACAAAATGAATATGTTTCTTGTTTATTTAAAATTGTAAAACAATAATTTGTTTTAAAACAATAAATATTCTTTGTCTTTTGAGCATAAAAATTATTGCCAATTAAATATTCTTCAAATCAATAAAAGGAATATCACTTTTTCTCTACGTACTAGCAGACCACCCGGCACTAGTGAGCTATAAAATATGTTTAAATAGGATATTTTAATTTATGCAGATCTCGTATTTATTATAATAGAACCAATTATCTATTGATTGTTATATTGTACCCAATATGTAGTAGCAATTTCAAAAGTTTAAAAAAATATCATTTGGGTGCCACCAGCTAGAATCGAAACCAAAATATTCAGCTCTCTAGCAGTATTCATTACCATCTAAGCTAACAACATATTCATGTCAAAATTTGACAAATTAATGCAATTAAACCTATAAATGTATATTTGCGCATGCGTAGAGCATACATATTACGTTGAACTACACCTGCCAAGTTCTACTTTTTACATTTTTACCCTTTAGCATTTATTTTTCCGGATAATAACCAAATTGATCTTGTTCCACGGGTCTGAATACCTGATATATCAAGTTTCAAGTCAATAGACCAAAAATATAGAGAGTAGTTTGGTAGAGACCTATCTACAGATAGAGATAAAGATTTAATCTGAATTCAGCTCCAAATGTAATGTAATTATGCACAATGTAGAAAATATGCACAAATAGGATTTTTTATAAAAGTCAAATGAAACAAATAATCCAATAAGAAAACAAAATCAAACGAACAATGAATTTAAAAAAAAGTTCGTTTTTAAAGGAATATGCAAATTGTTTATCCTTTTTGAAGTCGCTAGTATATTTACGACAAATTATATACGGAAGTTGTATTCACTATTAAAATAGAAAAGTGTACTTTTAATATCAATGTCAGTGCGATAAATAACTCAACTTTATATATATATATATATATATATATATATATATATATATATATATATATATATATATATATATATATATATATAATTTTTGTACTGTTTTAGTTGATGGGACGGCACAATTTGGTTTTTGGAAGAATTCATTTTAAAATGGGTAACATCCGAATATTTTACCTTAGTGGCATCTGATAAATTACAAATCGCCATCCTTTGATGATCAAACGATCTCGTTTTTTTGTTTGTTTGTTTTTTTTTGTTTTTTGTAATGTATGTGAACGGTGATATCGTACGCACAAACATGAAATACCTTAGCATATTATTATATAGATGTATGTAACATTTATAAATCTAAGCTTGAAGACATTCAAATTTACTGATTGAGTGAAACGCCGGTTTGATACAAATATTCAGTGAGAAATCCTATTATATTCAGCATGCAATTATTTTGTTAAGTTCATTAAGTCTAGTACTGATCGATTACTGTTGGTTTTACCAAATATGGTTTGTCGAGCAATGAGAGAAATACGGTCATGTAAAGTACAATAAACTGAAAGAGGATTAACGGTGTTGGACAAGATTAATAATAAAAAATGAACAACGCGTAGCAAATTTTTAAATGATAATTCCAAGTTTTCTTTCATTTCTAGATAAAAGTGAAATTACGATTAAATAAATATGTCAATTGATGATTATTTCAAAATCAAAACACAAACATGTGTGTGTGTGTGTGTGTGTGTGTGTGTGTGTGTGTGTGTGTGTGTGTGTGTGTGTGTGTGTGTGTGTGTGTGTGTGTTTTGAAACCCCTTAAATTTTTAGATTTAAACTTTTAAACTTAAGAGTTGGGTAAATATGATGGAAAAATATTTCATTGAAGAAATCTTTGGGGGACATCTTGAATTTATTATCAGGAAAAATAATGCATGTTTTAAAAACGACGAAAAACAATTATATGAAAAAAAATGTTTTTTTCAAAACAAATTCATGGCATTTATATATATATACTAGCTGACAGCTCCTACGCTTAAACATGACATTTTAATTTATGCAGATTGCATATGTATTATAAAAAAATCAATCCTCTATTTAGTATTATATATTGTGAGGAATATTTTGCTCGGTGGACTAATTCGCAAAAAAGATTTAAAAAAATGATAATGTCGTTCATCAAAAAATGCTTGTTTACAATATCATGTCAGCTGATATTTGGACTTGATCATGAATGCTCTGGAAAAGTCACTTCTGATTAATGTTTAGTGTTAAAATATGCAAACAAAGAAATGATTTGCAACGAATTTAAATTGTACCTCTTTTTTTATCATAAACTGAACTTATTATCAAGAAAATCATTAAAGTAAAACGGTTAGGTGCATCCGGGCTTGAACATGAATTTCTGTACAAAACATATCTAAGAACACTGCCAGACATATAAACTAGCTTTGTGTGAAATTTGAAAAAGATAGGCTCAGCCGTTTTGGAACCTATGAGGAAGAAACACACACACACACACATCGAGTGACTTATACATAATAATCAATAGATAGACTAATAGATAGACAGATAGAAATATATATATATATATATATATATATATATATATATTGTGACGTGCCCTTTCTGAGGTTAGTTATACGATCATGATAAATTAATTTTTTACAAAAATAATTTCCTCAGTTTGTGTGGAAGGACGTAAGGATGCTACGCGCCAGTCCGTATTTAATTGACTATCAAAAAGAGCATTTTAAATTGGAATAACAATTATCTGCCCTTCTCGACTTAAACACGAACTATAGGCTTGTGTGCTATATAAAATAGATATCAGATGAATAGATAGATTTATTTAGCAATCAGCTGTCTGTCGCCATAAGGTCAGAGAAGTTTCAGCATGTATTTTTAACATGAAAAGATAATCAATCCAACATGTATAAACGTTGAGTATTCAGGTCCTTCCACCTCCATTTTATTTCATATCGTCGGATTTAACCCAGCTCAACAATCATATATATATATATATATATATATATATATATATATATATATATATATATATATATATATATATATTCCTTTTTTATTTTAATTAACAGAATCAAAGAACGAATAGGTAATATATATAAATTTCAAAAGATGATAATATATATATATAAGTTCATAAGTCTTTTTTCTCTTTTTCCTCTTTCCTTTCTCTTTTTTTTTTTTTTGAGTTCCCAATAACAAAAAACAAGACTAATTCACAACCAAAAAACTTACAGAGTTGCTCCCATTTATGTCATTTGGAATACAAATTCATAACAGAAATAATTTACCGGGTTATGTCCCTTACACCAATATTCTCTTGTGTTTTATTTCTTTGTTTATATTACTTTCTTTTGTTTTCTTTTATTATTGTTCTTTTTTCTTTCGGGCGATATTTTTTATCAAACTCTGGTGAGACTTCTGAGTTTTTGACATTTAACAGTTTCTCCCACCTTGGTTCGATATATATATATATATATATATATATATATATATATATATATATATATATATATATATATTTATGACTGACAAATGAGAAGAGTAAAAGATAAACCAACCTTTAGTTTTACGCTGGTTGACAACAAATGTTTTTCTTTTTCATATTTCTCGTGGTGTTGTCTTTTTTATCAGTGGAGTTGCATAGATGTCTATCGTTCTTGAAATCTTTTCTGCAACTAACTTGCGTTTCAAATTCTTAACGGTTAACTTTCTTCGAAAGAAGGGTTGATTACAATTTTCTGAATTTTAAATATATCAGCGTTTTCCTTTTCTGTTTTTTTTTTCTCGTCACTGTCGCCGTTGCCGTTGTCATAGCGACGGTTCACTCGGTCATTTTAATTCCTTCGCATCTCAGAATTTTAACGATTAAATTTATTTATTTTTATTAATACGATATATTTCATTATTTTTATTAATACGATATATTTCAATATCATCACAATATATATATATATATATATATATATATATATATATATATATATATATATATATATATATATATGTATGGCATCTTGAGAAAATCTGGAAATAAAGACGAAACGTGGATTAATATATAAATAATTTTCGTTTTTTCTTTTTGTGCTCTATCACATTTGTTTATTTTCATAGCTATGTGCATATATATATATGTGTGTGTGTGTGTGTGTGTGTGTGTGTGTATGTATAGCCACACGCACACACACACACACACATATATATATATGATGATTGCTACTACTTCACAGAGGTTTGCCATCTTTTCAGTTAAGCGTTGTGCGTCTGTGTGCACGTAGATGACGTTTTAACCCAGCGTTAGTGCTACATGAATGTACACATATGTGACATAAAAACTTTCCTTCTTGTGACTTGTAAACGTGATCTCATGATAATATTGTGAATCCTCGAATGTCGTGTCAGACCACTTTTAGATTTGCAGATTAGACCACAAATATGACAACTTAATGTTTCCGGATGTGCTGTAAAAGCCTCCTCATAAGACTGTCGTCCATGTCTTTGATTGTGTCATTTCAGATGATTTAAAAAAAAACAGCATTTGACAAAAGGTATCTGCCACATACAGTGCACTTCAATTCCTGTTGTAATTTCTCTGACATTATATTTTCGTCCTGCTTTCTTAAAGCACATTTTAAGACAGCAAGATCTACACACTGCTTTTCAAAAATCTTACAACTTTCTCTGATGGTTTTTCTCCACCGTGATCGATCATTTGCTTGCTCTTCCCAGTTATGCACATCAATCTCAAGTATTTTCAAGTTGTTTTTCAGAGAATCCTTAAAACTTTTTCTTGGTTTATGTTGTGGTCTTTTACCCTTATCTATATCATCATAAAACATTGTTTAGAAAGTCTTTTGTCCTCCATCCTAACCAAGTATCCAACTCATCTGATTTTGAATGATTTTCATGTCTATACTAGTACTATTTGATCGTTCAAAACTACAGTGTCAGGCATTAGAGTCCTCCAGTTAATATTAAGTATTCTCTGAATACAACTTTGGTGAAACCTTTCCAATAACTTGAGATGCTTTCCATATGTTATCCAAGTCTCTGACCCAGATAGTAGCGTAGTGATAACGCATGCTTCGTAAAGAGTTTTGTTTTTTATGTAAATCCCGATCTGACCACACTCGTTTTCTCCAGTTTGCCAAAAACAGAACTGGCTTTGGCTATTTATCTCACCATCATTTTTTTAAAATATTTTATTCATGTTTAAAATAATTTAATTGTTCTCATTATCACCATCGTCATGATTATTGAAGAAATCTGCCGTTTTAAACGATTCTCTAATTTGAACTTGGCACAAAAAATCGTCGCCCATGACTCCTTGCCGTACGTATCATATGCGTTGGACTTATATATATATATATATATATATATATATATATATATATATATATATATATATATATATATATATATATATATATATATATATGATTAGTTTTTTTTGGAAAAAGAATTCCAGCAGCAAAAGGGGGGATTTAACTAAACGAGATTTAAACGTGAACTCGCGAGGTATATATACTTCACACTTCCGGTTATAAAATAGACGAATATTGGCTGAAGAGAGCTTGATAAGGATACCTTAAACGGGCCTTATTATCGGGCTTGAAACCGACGGTACCAATGATCTGTCTCAACTAACAACTTTCTGTACACAATATATATATATATATATATATATATATATATATATATATATATATATATATATATACGTGCATACATACACATTTAATTAACAATTAAATAAAAAAAAAAGTCAATCAAAAGAATCGTTTTGGTATCGGAAAATAGACGCAAATTTTTTCGATTCCAATACAGATTCTGGTACCCGAAATATTCTGATTTTTCCGATTCTTATTCTTATTAATCGTCCCAACACTAATATATATATATATATATATATATATATATATATATATATATATATATATAGGGGATTACGACAAGAGTCTAAAGAGCAAAGTATATTTTAATGTATTAGTAAATTCATTAATACAATTAAAATAAAAGAAAAGAAATCAGTGCTCGTTGTAATGTAGATATGTAATAAGCTCGGTAGGCATATATGTCCTAGAGTTATTTTAATATTGAGTAAGATGATTCATAATTTATAATTAGAATTAAAAATTAAAAATTTGTTTCTAAAGACGAACAAACAAAATCAATAAATTGTACGATCGTTTCGGAAACGATGTTTTTATTGTGATAGACAGTGAGTCTTGGACAATAATTTTATATGGTTTTTTGAAACAAAGTCTCCTCATCAGCAAAAATATTGGGTGTTTTTTTTAAAGACACCAAAAATAAACCTAGCATTTTTAAAGTAAGGCAGATTTATCTTTTAATGGTTCGTCTCCTAAAAGTCGTACGTATCACCACCAAATGAATGCATCGGCTAAGCAAACATGGTTTCGGGATTTAGCAGTCGTTTTATACAACCAATGATAAATTTATGAAAATTCGCTCCAATTTTGTACCTCGTCTCATCTGAAATATATATAATAGCGTTGGGATGATTAATCAGAATCACAATCGGGAAATCAGAATCGGTATTGGAATCAGAATCAGTATTGGAATCGGAAAAATGTGTGTCTATTTTCCGATACCAAAACGATTCTTTTAATTGACTTTTTTATTTAATTTTGTTTAAAGCAAAATCTCCCATTGCTAGTATCAACAATGATAAAATAATAAATATTAATTGATTTTAAACTACCGGTAAAAATAAAATCGGTAGATCATTCCCCCGAGTGTATTTTTATGTTTATGAAAATATCTGCATATCAAACATGTGTTTCTACGGTAATCGGGGAAACGCATAAGAAGTCTATTATTATATATTTAGAGATTCATAAAGAATCGGAATCAGTAATTGTATCAGAATTGGGGATTTAATAAGGAATCTGTAATTGTATTGCAATCGGGAAAATATATGGAATCATCTCATCATATATATGCAGATATAGTCAATAAATTAGAAGACAAATTAACTTGACTTGAACTTTCTATAGTTTGTGCTAGTGATTTTAATAAAATTGAGCAGAATACATTGAATGTGCTTTTCGAACAGCACCATTTTCATTGGTGACGTCATCATTTGCATTATTTTGTGTGTCATGTTGATGTGTATCTGTAAACTAAATTCAGATCCTTGCTCAGTTAAAAAAGTTACGGTTGTTCATATATGTCGTTTTTTTTGTAGATTTTGATAATAACAATTCATAAAAACTTTATTCCTCATGATAAGCAACTCTTTCAAAAGATCTAAATATCACCGAATTCAGATTTATGAAAAGACTTTATTGATTAGCAAATAATGATCATCAAATCGATCCAAGAAAAATAGGTGAAGTTTGTGTTATACATATCTATTTAAATGTCTTGTGTCTGTACGTATAATCCGTGAAATAAGCTATCACACACACACACACACACACACACACACACACACACACACACACATTAGTGTGTTGCAGTGTTAATGATAAATAACTCAGTCAGCATGGATTAGCTCAGGATCAGTTGCTAAAAGAACAGCTCTTGATAATCCAACCTAATCTTCATGTCAGGTACATTACAACGACATTAATGGAGGATGGAGTAGGGTTGAACACAACTCCAACTAACACCACCACCACCACCACCACCACCACCACCACCACCATTGAACAGACTAGATTTTGATTTCTCCTACGTTGGCCCAAATCCATGACAATACTGTTAGGCTTTGTGCTTTATATATTTGTCCAAAACGGGTTTATGATACTGAGACATCTTAGACCCTTACATAAGTGCACATGAGTTGTACCCTAAAACAATTGTTTATTTACTGCATATCAACCCCTTTTTTTTTTTTGGTTCATCTGTTTTATGATACAGTAGCCTGGGTGCCCGGCGTTGCCTGGGTGTTTGGAAATGTGTATTGAGCAAAAAAAAAAAAAAGTGGTGGAAGGCAGGCAGTCTCAAATCCGTACCATGAAGGAGGAAAAGAACATGAAGAAAAAAAAAAACGTGACGTATTTGCCGTTGCATCCATCGCCAAACCGGAAGCGGCGAAGGTTTAAATTAAGGCTGGTTAATCGAAAAGAGGGATGCATTTCGAAAATATAGGTGTAATAATCGACCCCTCCTTGTAGAAAAGTGGCCAGTTGAAAGTGAAGAATTAATGTTTTTAGCCAATTTTTCGATATTTTTCATCCGAAGGGTCGCGCTTCAAAACGATATGGATCCTGTGAAAATCCGTCGCCTCTATCGAAAGTTTTAGGCAAACATACATACATACATACATACATACATACATACATTCAAACAGACAGATTTATATGATAGATGAAGCCTTTTTAGTTTTGTTTGTTTTTTCTACAGTATGCCAACCATTGGTGTGCAGAAGTAAGGGGGTAAGTAAGATATCTAACTTAAGGGCGGGGGGGCATTCCATCATGTTCAAACTATTTTCCTTTTTCATAATATTTCTTTGTGTTAGGTCTTATAATTCTTTGGGGGATACAACCAAAGAATTGGTTCGGGCATCGTCAGTACATCACTGATGCCAACCCTTGTCAAACATGACTGGAAGCAGGGATTTGAAATTTACATCCTACAAATCCAAAGACAATGTACTCGAATTTATTCGGTCCAATATTTTTTGTTTTTTTGAACGTATATCGCAGGATTTTGATGACAAGGAATTTGAATTTATTCAAACACAAGAATAAACGAAATTTAATTGTTGGCAATTATGGCCCCATAATCATGACGTGTACTTCTGTAACATACTTTTGTTAATTGTACCACTGCATTTGTCTTGATCATTACCGGCCTTTCTAGAAGGATATCCTTTTGTTACACACCTCAGAGCTCCCATCACAATAGGTGTAACTCTCCTGTTCTTTTACATCCACGTTCACATCAGCTGACACTGCTATATCAATGATTATTGCCTTGTGTTCCTTTTTTCTAACAAGACTAAATCTGGTCTCCTTGCTTTAATCACATAATCACATTGAATATTCATATCCTACAATAATTTCACATTATCACTCTCCACCACCCCTTCTGGAAAAGGCTTGTACCATTTTGCACTGCATTCCAACCCTCTTTTCTTGCATATAGTTCAATGGACCTTTCTCACAATATTGTCATGTCGTCTCTTGTATTTCTTTTGAGTTACCTTCTCACAACTATTGATGAGGGACCACGTGAAAATTGCCAATGTCTCTAAGTGAAACTTAGCACACCCATTATTATTTGCTATTATTATTTACCTACTAAGAGTTCTCACACAGGTAATCATCAGTAATGACTCACTCACTGACAACAATCGATGGTGTTCTCTGGAGTCTAGGTGACAACAAATCTCTTCAGATTTCCAGTACTCTCCATTTCTTGCGACAAAATTAGCAAATGAATTTGCATTATCATCACAGCGGCTTGCTATTGATTTCCTACTGGCAATAACCATTGGTCTTCACTTGAATCTAGGTGGCAATGTTTCCCTAGGGTCCCAGTCCTCAATGCACTTTTTCCAGTGGAGGTCTGGGTATTATTTTCTCTCCTCGATTTTTCATCCCCCTTGACCTTTCTTGATTTGGTGTTGTATCAGTCTGTGTCGACACTTTTATTTTTGTTTGAAGGGAAAGGGGGCGTAGTTAACATTTTGCTTTTTTCCTCGGTTTTCTTGGTTCTCTGTGAGCCTGTTATTCTTTTGTTTTATTTGTTTATTTATTTATTTATTATTATTATTATTATTATTATTATTATTATTATTATTATTCACATTTTGTGTCTGACTGTTGCCGATGTTAGACTTATAGGCGGATCATAACAAATGAACATAGGCTATCAACATCTTGTTTTCTCAGTATTCTAGCACTTTCTGCAAGATTCGGGTAGTTCCCAACAAGGCAGTCTTTGAAGCAACCAATATTGCAATGGATCTCAATTTTCTCAATTCACTTGTCAAATCCTTTTGTTACACACTCCAGAGCTCCCATCACAATAGGTTTAACTCTCCTGTTCTTTTACCTCCACGTCCACATCAGCTGACACTGCTATATCAATGATTTGTGTTCCTTTTTTTTAAGTAGACTAAATCTGGTCTCCTTGCTTTAATCACATAATCACATTGAATATTCATATCCTACAATAATTTCACATTATCACTTTCCATCACCCCTTCTGGAAAAGGCTTGTACCATTTTGCACTGCATTCCAACCCCCTTTTCTTGCATATAGTTCAATGGACCTTTCTCACAATATTGTTATTTTTTATTTTATTTTTTATTCTATTTTTATTTTATTTTTACATACGCATCACCACTTATCAAGGTCCAGAGGCCACTCGAGAATACGGGTTAAAGAGTGTACAGTAAAAATTGGACAATATAGTAACCATGGAGATTCGGTAAATTTGTTAACTTATATGGAACAGCTCATCAAAAATTTGTCTACGTTAAACTTGAAGACAATCATATTGTAGTCAGCTGGAAAGCAGAAACCCGGAAGACAATTCCACAGGCGTGCAGTTCTAAGAAAGAAGCTTTACTTATGGAATCTACGTTTAGGTTTAGGCACAGATAAAGAGTAGGGAAAATTAGTGATAGTGTTTTCTGATAGACGGATGTTTCTTGTGAAAGTTTGGTGAAGGGGGACCATAGATTGGAGCTCAGTCGAGCACTTGCCATGAAAATAACGCAACATCTCTTCTGTGAGAAAGAGGCTGCAGGGAAGAGAAAAGGACATTCCCCACAAGGCTACGGTCTATTTTGAACTCTATCAAGGCAGGATGAGTCCTTTCTAGTAGCTCCTACCCAGATGTGGCAACAGTACTCCATCCTTGGACGTACCTGGCATTGCATCAGCAGTGAGATATCTACTGGATCGATAGAAGGATCCCACCATTTTTCCAGCGGCCTTGGCAATGGATTTAATGTATGTGTTCCATTTAAGATCAGGAGTAAAGGTCAAGCCCAGAAGCTTGTCAAAACATGAGGCCTCCCCAAGACGAGAGCCATCCACCTCAAGTGATGCCAGATGGGGATCAGAGCGTTGATGATGTAAAGAGAGAAGCTTGGTTTTAGATGCATTAAAAGTAACAAGTCACCTCTTTCTCCATTGTACCACTTGCTCAAGATTAGAGGAGAGAGAATCAGAGAAAACTTGGTCGTTTATGGTCTTAGATGTGCTACCATAGATAGTAGTGTCATCAGCATAGATGTCTACGAATGATGTAAGGATGTGATTTGGAAGATCATTAATATAGATCAGGAAGAGTGCTGGACCCAGGTTGGACCCCTGAGGGACTCCAGCATTAATACTAAGAGTTTCTGATTTCTGCCCATCAACCACTACTCTTATGAACCTATCAGAGAGAAATGATTTAATAATTGAGAAGACATTTCCAGCTATACCAAAGCTGGAGATCTTATGAAGTTAGCCTTTATGCCACACTTTATCAAAGGCCTTTGATATGTCAAGAGCAATGGATTTAATGTATGTGTTCCATTTAAGATCAGGAGTAAAGGTCAAGCCCAGAAGCTTGTCAAAACATGAGGCCTCCCCAAGACGAGAGCCATCCACCTCGTGATGCCAGATGGGGATCAGAGCGTTGATGATGTAAAGAGAGAAGCTCGGTTTTAGATGCATTAAAAGTAACAAGTCACCTCTTTCTCCATTGTACCACTTGCTCAAGATTAGAGGAGAGAGAATCAGAGAAAACTTGGTCGTTTATGGTCTTAGATGTGCTACCATAGATAGTAGTGTCATCAGCATAGATGTCTACGAATGATGTAAGGATGTGATTTGGAAGATCATTAATATAGATCAGGAAGAGTGCTGGACCCAGGTTGGACCCCTGAGGGACTCCAGTATTAATACTAAGAGTTTCTGATTTCTGCCCATCAACCACTACTCTTATGAACCTATCAGAGAGAAATGATTTAATAATTGAGAAGACATTTCCAGCTATACCAAAGCTGGAGATCTTATGAAGTTAGCCTTTATGCCACACTTTATCAAAGGCCTTTGATATGTCAAGAGCAATTGTCCTAGAAAGGTAGCCTCCGCCGAGAGATTCGCTAATCCTATGAGATATAACTGTAAGCACATCTGCTATAGATCTAGTAGAATGGAAACCATATTGCCTGCCACCAAGAAGGTTATTTTTGTTGAGATGGTTGATTACTTCTGTATTTAACACAGATTCCAGCAACTTACTCATGACGCACAGGAGACTTATTGGCCTGTACTGTGAGGGAGATGAGCGATCACCTGAATTCTTAAATACGGGGCATACTGATGAGATTTTCCAGGGTGACGGGAAGCAATTCTCCTTTAGACAACGTTTAAACAGTTTTGTAAGTATAGGCGCAAGTTCTGGTTGAAGTCTTTTGAGTACTATAATTGGAATACCGTCAGGGCCGGTTGCTTTACTGGAATCAAGCATCTTGCAACGTACAGATATTTGTATATCACATAGCATGTTTTCTGATACAGGAGGAAATATTGGAGGTTTGCAGCCTTGGTCGCAAAGGTTAGAATTAGCTGCAAAGTTCTTGGTAAAGAGTTTGGCTTTGTCTGATGCTGACGAGATTACCTCAGGTGCATTTATGAGAGTTGGGTTAGAGCACATGCTTCTGTTCAGGATTCTGTTTGCTATTTGCCAAAACTGGACTTAACGGATTGAGCATACAACTCTCTTGCTTTCTTTATTACTTTTTTACAGTGGTTGCTGGCAGTTCTGAAAGCGGCTTTAGTCTCAGTTCATCTATCACGCCGGAAGCAATGGAAAAAGTGATTTCTATGCGCAATGGCAGCAGCACACTCTGGAGAGAACCACGGCTGGCTGTTAGGTCCCTGCTGGAATTTTTTCGAGCGTATGAAACGGTCTATACCTACAATTAACCATTCTGTCAGGTCCGATACTATAGAGGACACATCCTTTTTAAACATGGAATGCAGAGGTAGATCTGATATAAATGTGCGGAAGCTATCCCAGTCAGCCATAGAGTATCGATATACCGTACGATGGAGAGGTACATCTGGGGACTTATTACATTTCATTTTTATCTTAACTGATACAACTGAGTGGTCGGAAGATCCAAGTGGAGACAGAACAGAAGCTGAACACAGTTCAGGACAAGTTGTGAGAAAGAGGTCTAGGAGACTTGCATACTGGCCGTCAGTATCAGGAACATGGGTGGGTTAGTAAACAATCTGAGTGAGGTCAGAGGCAATGGAAAAATCATGACAGAACTTGCCCTCATCATCGGTCTTGTTTGAGTGAGTTAACCATTCCACATTGTGAACATTGAAGTCTCCACATACATGAATATTAGCAAATAGGGCGTGGTTAATTTTCTCAGATATGCTTTCAAAGATAGTAACTCCGCTGTTGTGGGGGCGATAGAGAGCAAGAATAAATGCAGTAGTTTGAGCAAGTGACACCCAGAAGCACATATAGGATAAATTAGGATCTTCTCTGGAGATGTCCCTACCACATGGAAAGCCATCTTTTATATAGGCACATATTCCATGCCCATGGCGATCTTGGGGGTCTTGGCGTCTCTTGTATTTCTTTTGAGTTACCTTCTCACAACTACTAACAAGGTGTTGTATATTCTCACCTTTCTGTCCACACAGTCGACATAAGGGACTTTCAGCTGCTTTATCAATGTGATACTTCACATAATTTGTCTGGCGCACTTGCTCCTGTACGGCACATATTAGGGCTTCTGTTCCAACTTTCAAGTCACATATCTTTAAGCTCATTTTCTTTCCATTGAATAATACCCACCCCATATCGAAATATGGTTACCACCCATTTGTTTACTGTGGATATTTTGTTTCTCCTATTCAATCTTCACGTAAGGACCAATCGTAGTTGTCTCTTGTATTCTTTTCCTATTATTTCCATCATTTCAGCTTCTTTTATTTTATCTGATTCCACAATTCCTAAGTGTATCCTTCTTCTCCAACCGCTTTTATTTTTTCCCCATTCAAAAGTTTTATTGCTTTACTTTTAGCAATTTTTCCCCCGTTCAATCGCAAGGCAAATTCCATACTCATGTCATTACTAAACATTTGAACAGTTCTTACAAGCATATTTAGCTGGTATTTGCATACAACTTTAAATCATCCATAAATAATAAATGGTTTACCCAGTACTCCTTTTCACACTCATAACTCACATTTACCTTTCGTAATATGAACAACAAGAGTACCATACTCAAAACAAATAACAATGGTGACAAGCTGTCCCCCTGAAAAGTCCCTCTCTTCACATGGACTTCCCTAAGATCTCCTCCATTTGATGTTAATGGCACTTTCCATTGTTTCATGCTTTTTTCCAAAAATCTTGCATATTCGCTTCTATTCCAAATATTTCTATACATTCCTTAGTCCAGCTATGTGGAACGAGATCATATGCTTTGCGGTAATCTATCCATGACACGCATAGATCTTCTCTTACAATCCTGAAGTATTGTCGTATAAATAAGCAACTGGTCCTTTGTCCCTCTAGTACCTTGCCTACATCCCTTTTGTTCCTCCAGTAAAATCCTTTGTTGTTCCAGATATTTGTAAATCTCATTTGCCAAAATGCCTGCCAGCAGTTTTCACATCAGTGGAAGGTAGGTGATGACTTACTTTGTATTTCATTCATCACATTTTTCCAACAACAAATCACTTCCATTACGTTTCTTCTTTACACTCCAAATATCACTCCAAAACTTTTTGCACTCTTCTGACTTTGGTACTTCATTTACGCAATTTGATCGTCTATCAAGTCCGTCATAGAACTTATTATTCGGACTAAATAACCTCTAATTTTTTTATAAAAAATAACCGATTGAATGTTGGCATTAGATTTTCGAAAAATTGAAAACTTAATTACCTCCCTTCTTTACTCTCCAATTGAAATCGGAAGATTTGGAAACCAAATCGCTAGATATGTTACTATTTACGACATGGCAATTACATAGGTACCATTTGTTTTACTTTAAATTCAATATTTTTTCGTTGTTTAAATCAGAAGAACCAATAAAATCCACTTTCATTTTGTCTAGTAAAGCCATTGCTAGGGGCAAGAAGAGAGTCTTGTTACACTGACGCCTAATATTTCACGGGAAACAGGTGTGGCACTATTTATTTATGGAGGTCACGAAGCAAGTGGAAATAGCCGTCTACATGAAGAGTGTTCTTATCACCGAACGTATCACTACTATTCTTACTGAGCAACATACAAATCACTCCGCGAGAACATGCAAGCGGAAAAAATAAAACGGATTGTAATTATGTAACTGTTACAAAGGCATATTGCTACTGAAGCGTAAGCGGCTACTGCGATAGGGTCTAGATTTAGGGAGAAGGCAATCTGGGTAAGTGAATTGAGCAACAAGATAGTTGTTCACATCAAATTTAAATAGTGCAGGCAGGGAAGTAGACAGCACATTTATAGGATAGATAAACATTTATAGGATAGATAAACTTTTATAGGATAGATAAACATTTATAGGATAGATAAACATTTATAGGATAGATAAACATTTATAGAATAGATAAACATTTATAGGATAGATAAACATTTATAGGATAGATAAACTTTTATAGGATAGATAAACTTTTATAGGATAGATAAACTTTTATAGGATAGATAAACTTTTATAGGATAGATAAACATTTATAGGATAGATAAACATTTATAGGATAGATAAACTTTTATAGGATAGATAAACTTGGAAGAAAATGATAATGCTGATATACAGTATTTATCCTAAAACAATTAATTAATTGTATATTATTATTCATTGAACACAATTTGCCATTTCAATCATATTTTTCATTTTTCATTTTGCTCTCATTGTATTTACATTGAACTGACAGGTTTTTTTGTGAATCAGAAAGCGATCTAATTTAAATGAGAATAAAACAATGCCCCCACCTTTTTAATTAAT
Source organism: Euprymna scolopes (assembly GCF_053919585.1). Taxonomy (NCBI): domain Eukaryota; kingdom Metazoa; phylum Mollusca; class Cephalopoda; order Sepiida; family Sepiolidae; genus Euprymna; species Euprymna scolopes. The sequence goes on along the minus strand of NC_136518.1, from coordinate 35,581,975 downwards.
CTTATAGTAAACATTGCAATGCATTCAGTTTTATTTGCTAAATTAAGAACAGTGCAGTTTTTTTTTTCTTTTCTTTTTTGTAAAACAGTAATTGAAATCAGCAGTTTAAGAACCGAATTACTAAATCTTGAGCGCGTTTCAGTTGTCAATAATTACGATACATGAACAATACAGAAACAATACATTACTCGGTAAAAACGTGCAAAACGTGTCAGCTAATACCAAGTCGAATAAGATTACAATCCAAAGTTAATCCGGCGATATATCGTTACTTGCTAAAAAAAAGTGGCTTTGTGATCCAAATGATGGTATAAAATCCAATAAAGAAACCTGAATAAGCCCGACATAATTAAACGGAGAGGGAGGAGGAAGAATGAAAGGAGGAGGAGGAGGAGGAGGAGGAGGAGGAGGAAGACAATAATGGCTTATATCTAAAAAGAATTTGAAAAGACACTTTGAATTCAATTAATATTATCTGATAACTTAAATACCAATTAATTTTATCTTTTTACAAAAGAGCGCTCATTTCATTCTTGAACCTCTTATTCACTAATCCTGAATATCACAATACTCTATTTGATATTCTATTTGTTTTTTAATTTTAAATTCTTTTAAAAAAACTTCATAAATTTAATTAGAATCAATTGATTAAAAATACTATTTAACTAACTTCGTTTGGACGAAATGAATCTCTTTTTGTTAGAGAGCTCCTTCATCTTTAATAACAATGAATTTAATAATACTGTATTTATTATTTGTGTTTTTTACTTTTTTATTTTCTGAAGCGGATCAAATTTATTCGTTATCTTCTATCTTCTATCTTCTATATATATCTATATATATAAAAGGCAAAATGTGTGTGACCATTTCGTATATGTCTTCAAAAGGCTTTTCTCGCACACGGTTCCGGGGTCGTTACGATCGCTTACAACTGTTTACATGGGTCCTAAATAATAATATGTACGATTTGGGAAAGTGCGTCGCATCTAGATTTATTTACGTCGACTTTTACAAAATTATTGCTATTTTGGCTTCTCGCATGTTGATGAGGCTTTTTCGTATAAAAAGCGAAACTAATTCAAAGTTAACAAGTCGTCGAAATTTTGATCAATGTTGTACATCAGACAATTGCTATTCAATTTGGACAATTGGGAGCTGGTTTCCCTCTCCCCAACATCTGTTGGGGGAAAAAAACAAAAACAGTGACTTCTATTTGACCTTCTTAAATAAGGCAAATGGAAGCAGCAGAGTTAACTTTTATTGCGCACGCCTGTTTTTATAGTTCAATAAATAAATTCAAACCTGGGTATGTTGTATGTATGTCGCAGTGGCCTAATGGGTAACGTCGCCCGGTTTTTTTGTTTTTTTTTCACACATTAATTTCCAACTCAAGGGTACGGGTTCGATTCTCATACTTACCTACCAAAACATTTTTTTTTATTTAACACCCCCTCCCCGGAGTTTTGATATACCTCAAGACACCCGAACATCGCCGGGTACTCCCCGCTTGTACTTTCATAAATCAGAGTCCATTTTCTGTAGGCTGTTTTTGAACGCAGTCAACGACGGGTACTTTTGCTAGTCTATAATATAAATCTCACCTGTCTGTTTAAATGTATGTATGCATGTATGTATGTATATCTGCCTAAAACTTTTGAGATAGATCACAGAGCTTCACAAGATTGATATCGTTTTGAAGATTGACCCTTTGGACGACAAATATCGAAAAATTGGCTAAAAGCATTAATTTCTTCACTCTCAACTGGGCACTTTTCTACAAGAAGGGATCGCTTTTTTTGCGTCGACATTTTTGCAAGTCATCGTATCGGTTGGAATGACTTTAATAATTTCAATGTTCTGAACTTCCGGTCGCGTCATGGTGCAGGGATAAGACGTCGGATTTTCTTTCACTTTCTTTTCTGCCTTCACATCACGGGTTCGAGCCTGCCTGCCTACTAACACTTTTTTTTTTTTTTTTGCTCATCACACACCTCCAACGCTGGGCACCCAGACTAGTTTTAAATAATAAATAAGATCTTTAGACAAAAGCAGTTGCAGATCTATTTTTTCTTTATATGACTATGCAATATTTTGGATTATTCTGAGTTGTGATTAGGTTTGGTACATACGCAGTAATGTCATAACTTATATAACTGTGTAGGCATGATGAGACCTCTAAACAGGCTCAGTTCCAATTCTTGCTCAAATAGTTGGCATGAAAGATAATTAAGTTCCTTAGAAAATTTTGCGATGACAAGATGGACTATCTTGTTCCCACTCTTTTGCTAGAGAAGCAGCTAGGCGAGATAGAATTCTTTGATAACGCATTCTGTTTCTTACAAAAGCCAGCGATGCTGCTGCTGCTGATGATGATGATGATGCTAATGATGATTTAATATGAGTTTAAGTTTCCGTTTCTCAAGAAGCAAATAGTAATTGAACTAAAAATGGCCGATATATTCACAGCATTGTATTGATCACACATAATTAGGAGTTAAATTTGAAATCATTAAAATGAATTAACCTACTTTCATTTTTATAATACTGGTCAGCAGGGAGATGCGGTTATACAAGAGGCAGCCAGATTATTAAACTAGATGAAGTCTAATTCTACACAGACTGCGAGGATCATCATCATCATCATCATCATCATCATCATCATCGTTGGTTTACTGTCCGTTTTTACATACCCTACTATATTAGCAAGGTTTTTATTCATTCCTTTTTCTCTCAAGTTCATTCGTATCATTTTCTCCCATGTTTCTCTTGACTATACTTGTAACGTGATCATGATCATCAGTCTGTGCACACGTTCTTCTTTTTATAATCTTTTTTTCCTTGCTGTGACATCATTTGCATACAACTGTCATACGCACGTCTGTGCTCTGTTATATACTGTCATGATTTAATCTTCCTCTGAGGTCATCAGATCTAAACCTGTTTGAAGATTCTGGATATGATGGATATATACATCCATCATATGCTTCTTGTATCATTTTTCTCCATGCAACACATGTCCTCAGTCCTCACTAACCAGGTTTCACTTCTACACATCAGCATACTGAATAGTTATGTATGATAGACTCTTCCTTTGGTCGATAGCTTGTTAATAATGACATAAATGGCAATGTTAAGTATGTTAATGCGAAAAGCATGGAATATCATCAGTTAGGATGATAATATTAAAATAATATGGTACAGATAGAAAATGCCAAAATGGCTTCCCAAGAAATTCTGGATGTAAGCAGCTAAACTCTGTAGGGAACAAATAATTTATTTGAAGATACATATTTTAGGATGATTGAGATAATCTTACAGAAAGGTATTTCTTCAAAGTTCTATCTTAAATTCATCATCACATCGTATGAATCCAAAGATTCTATTGTTGGCATTGGTTTTCCCGATATTTTCCTTTTTTTTTTTTTTACACAGTGATCACCACTTATCAAGGCCCGGAAGCCACTCAGGGATAAGGGTTATTGCAAGTACATTACGTTAGTGTGGAGATTTGATGGAGTGTTTACTTAAGGGGACGGTTCATTAGGAATTTGTTAACATTAGACTTGAAGACATCCAAGTTGTAGTCTGGAGAGAAGCAGGCAGACAGAACAGAGTTCCACAGGCGTGCAGTTCTAAGAAAGAAGCTTTGTTCATGGAATCCGCGTTTTGATTTAGGCAGAGATATAGAGTGGGGGAAATTTTTCACAGTGGATTCAGCTAGACGGGTGTTTTTCATGAAGGATTGGCGAGGGGGGACCAGGGATTGGAGTTCAGACGAGCACCTGCCATGAAAATAACGATAAAACAAGGATAGGCTCGCAACGTCTCTTCTGTGGGAGAGGGGTTGCAGGGTAGAGAAAAGGGCATCCCCCACTAATTCCTGGTCAGAATTCTTTCTTGAAGGATAAGCATCTCCAAACCGTTGTGTAAAAACGTGATCATTATATACATTAATTAATGACGTCATCATTTCGTGTGCTTACTATAGTTTTGGTCAATTTCTATGGAAGATCATTTATGCAGAAATTTATGAATAAATAAAATGTACAATAAAAAAAATGGATAAAAAACAATATAAGACTTACCTTTTATAAAACAAATAGATTTTTAATTTAACTACACAGACGATAAAATTAATTTTAACCTGTTCTATTGATATATGTATCTAAAGATACTACTACTTATAGGCCTTTATACTTTTTTGGAAAAAAAGGCGCAAATTTTGATTATCACCTCTCCCAAACGAATTTTTTTTAGTCGATTGTGCTTTTGCAATTTTTTATGAATATATTTTATTATTATTGGAAACCTGTTATATAAAAAAAATCTGTTTAACTTCAAATCGCGTAATATTTGAATTTGATATTATTTAAAGCTTTTTAAAAATAATTATTTTTTAGAATTCTGTTTTTTCTTTGTTGTAATTCAAATAATTATATTACCGAGAAAAAAAAGCAAGAAAAATTGTTTATTTATTTTTTTTTTTAACATAATATTGATTTTATGTACAATTTTATTTACAACTAGCATTTCAGCCCGGCGTTGCCCGGGTGTTTGGATGTGTGTGTTGAGCAAAAAAAAAAATGGTAGTAGGAAGGCAGGCTTGAATCCGTACCGCGAAGGAGGAAAAGAAAAGGGGAAAAAACCTGACGTCTTTGCTGTTACGACCACCGCCAAACCGGAAGTAACGTAGGTTTTAATTAAGGCTAGACAATCGAAAGGAGAGGATGACTTTCAAAAATATCGACGAAAAAAGCGACCCCTCCCCGGTATAAAAGTGCCCAGTTGAAGGTGAAGGCATTAATATTTTTAGACAATTTTTCCATATCTGTCGTCCGAAAGGTCGAACTTCAAAACGATACTGATCTTGTAAAAATCCGTCGTCTATGCCGAAAGTTTTAGGCAGACATGCAAGCAAACATACATACATACATACATACATACATACATACATACATACATACATTTATATATTGGTAACTAAAAATTTTCGACCCAAACCGATTAAAAAGCTTACCCTATCTCTGAATACTCTTTATGTAAAATTTCAAATGTTTAGACCAGAAATTGTCTGAGTAATTTGGTAGAGACCGCAGAGGTCAATTTTTTTAAAATTTTGATCCCTATTATGACCCCTGAACATTTATTATTTTGAGCTCAAATCAAGTTATTAAGTTAGATCCATGTCCAAGAAACCTATATCAAAAATTTCAATTGTTTCTACACAAAATTGGCGGAGGAGTTTGGTAGAGTTCTCCAGGCAAATTTCTGGACGAAAACCGACCACAAAGATTTTCCCAAATCTCAGTACCCTATATATCTAATTTCGAGTCTGACAGCGTTATTGCGCAGGGAAATGTACACACACAGACACACAGACGCGTTCACTTTTATAGATATATAGACTTAAGATGAGTGAAAAAATAACTGGATTTTATATATATATATATATATATATATATATAATTATTTTTTAATTATTTGATCTTTTCAGCTTTAAAACGTTGAAATTTTTATTGACCTACATTTATTTTTTTAGTTTTCGAAACATGAAATATGACAGGGGGGGGGGATAGAACAGCTACAAAAAAATCCTCTATTATATTTAATGAAATGTACTTTTAATATGTAAGTTTATTTAATAATGAATAAATATCGAAAATTTCAGGAAAATCTGACCATATTTAATTTGTGCTAATTTTTTAAAACATGGATGTGTCTATAGCTCAAAAAACGTCACTACATAAGCAACGTTGTTTTAAAACGTTGATAATTTAAACACGATTTTTATCTCGCATTTTCATTATTTTTGTATGCTGTAAAAAAAATTTTTTTTATATTAGCAGTTTATTTGAAGCTTCTTCTTTTAAATGGTAAAAAAGTTAGGATGATAGTATTAAATTAAATTACAGTTATACCGTGTTACATACAAGGAAGGGGTTAAAACTGTAGCGCGCGTTAGAGGTACCTATAGAACGACATTGGGTACTTACGGAAGAGACCACATGAAGGCTGCCAACGTCTTATGTGAAAGTAGGTTGCTGTAGAATGAACTGGATTCGAATGTGGGATACACAAGTTGTCAGTCCATGCCAATCACTAGACCACTGTCACCTTCCTATCTTAAATTGAGAAACGATTAAACGTACCTGTGACTTGTTTGGTTGAGTTCAATCTACGGTCTCCCCTCACCAATCCTTTACAAAAAACACTTGTCCAGCGCACACCACTATCAATAAATTCATCCACTCTCTATCGTTGCCTAAACCTAAACATGGATTCCATGAACAAAGCTTCTTCCCTAGAACTGCCCGCTTGTGGGACTCTGTTCCGCTGGTCTGCTTTCCAGTTTACTACAATATCATTATCTTCAAGTCAATGCAAACAAATTTTTTGTTCAGCCGTCTTTGTAAATGATCTAATTATACCAAATTACTGCTACAAACGATTACTATGCAACTGTACCAATGATTACAACACACTTTAACACTTATCCTTGAGTGGCCTCTGGGCCTTGATATATGGTGATCCCTTTGTATAACTAAAAATAAGTTTATTTGCCTCTTTTGCTTCTTTATTATTCTTTAATGGAAATAAGAGAGCCATCATTTTGCTATTTGCATATTTGTGATGTGTACGGATACACATATGTGAATTAGATGGTTAAACTGACAAAAAGAGAGTTACTCTTTCTCTATGTATTACATATAAGATATAAAGAAATATTAGGTCCATTATGACTAATTAGAACAATCAAAACAGATTTGTTCCAAGCATGACTCAATCCCAGAACTAAATTAAATATTATCAAGTATTTTATGTAATTAAAATATATAGGTAAAAAGCCTTAGTGGAACAAATGTTGATGAACTCACATCTTTATGTTTTAAATTATGCATACTTACATGTTTATAAATTATTATACACAGGATTTAGTCCTAAACTAATTAATCGGTCATAATGAATTTTGGAATAGGCGTAAGAGGTCTAAATTCAGGCTGTATTAAGTTTACTTTAGTTTTATACAAAGGGCATAAAAGTTCTTCATGAAAATTTAGATATTGATTTTTGTAAAATTTATAATGATAGATATGTCAATAAATATTTTTTAATTTTCAGTTTCTTTGGAACATATCAAAGGTTTTTTTAGGGGCATAATATAGTCAGTTTCCTGCTTAAAAATTTGAATATTTCAGATTTGCATTGAATTTGATCCACTGTCATTAGACATTAATTAAGCAAGATTTCATGAACTTCAATTTTTTCTTAAGACCATTTAGATATTTTCTAGAATCAAAATCATATAATGGATTTGGATCAATATTGGAATAGGGATTCTAGATATAAAAGAGGTACAAAGCTTAATTTTACCCTTCTTGGGACGGGTATCCTTCTATTTTAATATAATAATTGATTCGTTAAAAATGCTATCTCTTTCATTTCTTTATTAACCTCCATTAAATAGAATACTTTTATCATTATTATAATTCATGTTAAATATTAGTTGAATGACCTTTGCATGCAGAGTGAGACATTGGAATTTCATATAGCAAGTGTGTCCGTGCATGGTGAAAATTCACACTCTTCAAGAGATAACCCTATTAATATGTTTAGGCAGAACACACTGGATCTAGAGGAGTAAACCTTGATAAACAATTCTTTTATTTTCTTGGGGAGCAGCAGTTTCTTTAGCGTCCAACAAAAGTGTAGAAGCAGGTAAGACAAGAGTGTGGTTGTGTGGGATGATCATATTGTGAACAACGGACAAGCACAATGTCCCAGTTTAGGGAAAATTATGGCAAGATGGAGTCTCAACAAAACACGCAGAGGTTAATGTTAAGAAGGGCATCGAGCTATAAAATCTTTTGCTTCAAACAAACTATTGTTATTTGAAGTAAATTTGCAAACAGACGCCAAAGCAGTCACCAAAAGGCAGACCCGTGTAAGCCATGGGAACTTGTCTACAACTGAATAAAAAGTACCCATAAAACATTTTATAGAAAATAGTTGTAAATAATTAGGTCACCTTAACACAGCAAATTGAAAGCAGCAACAGCACCCTCTAAAGTCTAATCCTTCTTCACTGTGATAAGGACGGCTGCAACGTTGTAGTGTCAGTGCTAACTATCTAGCAGAGCTTTGGTGAAAATTCAAGAGGAATTAGCATCAGAATCTGTCGTCCTCCAACTGTTTTATTCTGTATGTGGCAACCAAAGACATGTCAGATACAAGACCACAAATAAAGGGAGTAAAAATGCCAACATTGCTTCTGTTGTGTTTCTTTGTGTGTTCTGGGCCAAACCTTCACTGACTTCAAATGCAGTCATGCTGCTCTCGGTGTCAAAACCTGTAATCCTGAAGATTAGTGAATAACTACTACAAATGTGGAGGACTTTATAAAGACCAGACAATCCTGTGGCACGATCTTTGTGAGTTCTATGTCTGACTCGCTTGATTACAATAAAAGCAATAATAACAGCAGTAGCAGTAAACATGGTTATTACATAACTCTTGATTATACAAAATTTTCAATCAGCAATTTCTTTCAGCCAATCAGAGAATTTTAGTATAAAATACCAAACTCAACGTTTTCTGTAATATTTGGATATTTCGAACTACTGTTCTCATTTTGAAAGTCATTTTCACAACGTTTTGGTCGATGTAACCTTCGACTTTCTTCATGTGTATCTTATCAAAATCAGGAATGTTTCTGTCGAACTCGGGGAATTTGAATTGAATTTCGAACGGAACTCTTTATTTACTTCACAGGAATAGCATGCTCTTATTCTAGCAGCCATAACTCGATGTGATTCGCAATTGTTTTTTTTTTTTTTTTGGTCGCCCACACTGAGAATTGAACCTTCAACCTTCAGGAGAATATCACTTTTACAATTGATTATTCCAAGTACTCTAACCCCTGTGGCATGGGTCCTCCTTGCAGAACATTTCAAAGTTCGACAAGATACACCTGAAGAAGGTCAGAGGTTACATCGACTGAAGCATTGTGAAAATGACATTCAAGATGAGACCACTAGTCCAAGAATTCAAATAATACGAATAACCAATCCTTATCTCAAAAATTCAGAAATCACGTTTTTCTTTCTCTTTCTTCCTTTTATTTCCAGAGACAAACACAGGTGTGTATGTCGCAATCAGTTTTTGCCCATTAGGGGTGAGGGGAGAAGGGTTTCTCGGCAAACAACACACATAACAGAAAACTTTCACAGACTATTAAACAATGCCAGCAAATACACGCAGTTAACCGAACACTCTTGCGCACAAGGTTAATTCGTACACCGTTTCACTAACAAAACAAGTACATACCATACACGCACGCACACATGTCTATCCTATTTACACACATGTAAAAGTACATAATATCTACTAAGATATGAACACGTGTACATTCTCTCACCTACAAAACCGACGCGCTAACACACACACACACACACACACACATTCGTACCTATTCATGTATACACAAATGCAGATGGCACCATGCAAAACAAAGATCTCTACCCATTTTCTTTTTACAACTCATTTTTCACCAAAGCGTGCGTGTGCGTGCGTGTGTGTGTGTGTGTGTGTGTGTGTGTGTGTGTGTGTGTGTGTGTGTGTGTGTGTGTGTGTGTGTGTGTGTGTGTGTGAATAACCTCACAAAACAAATAATGATTTAATAAAAATGAAACAACGTACTTAAATAGTGTTGAAACTATTTATGTGATTTGAAAACGTTTAATCGATTTTATTGCAAAAACAATTATTTTAAATGTCATGTCTTCCTTAATTGGTCTCTTTTTTTTTTTTATAAAAATCGATTCAGACAAAACATGAAGCCATTAGATGAGGAGCTAAAAAATACTTCAAGGTTAAAAACTAGCCAACAATAAGTGTTGAATGGATAGATTTCAACCCAGAAAACAGCAATTCTTCTCCCTTTGCCTGAAACATTCTAACAGAGTGCATGTAAGCGTGTGTGATAAAATCAATAGAAGCTGTAGGCTTGCGAAGATATATGTAACAGCAGCCGTTCAAGCACGTATGCAAATTAGCAAGTGTGTGCAAGCTTGCATCACAAGAAAAGGAGAGAAAATGCACCACATGGTCGAGGAGAGAGACAAGTTGCATGCCAAGGAAGATGGATGTGTAAATATAAAAGTGAGAGAGCACTGACTAGCACTAACATGAGGTGGCAAGGACAGAGACTTTTAAAAAGCACATGTATGTGTGAAAAGACTTTGGAAAGATAATGAAATGCATTAAAATAAATGCTTTTCATTTGCATTTTAAAAAAATGCGAATTTTTATTTCTTTCCTGTTTTATTTGTTTGTTAGTTTCCAACGAAAATAATTATTTTGTAATGATAAACTTTGTCTCTTCTTTTGATAATGTCCAATCTCCAATCCCTGAAATCTGTAGCAGAATCAAATGGAACTTCTCTCTTGCGAATCAATGCCTCTTCCCTGTGTGATGCGGCCACATACTGATCAATCATGGGTGTGACGCATTGATCCTTTCTCTCCCCTAGGGAACTCTGACAGCTACCGGTTTGAAGGAAAAAACTCTTCCTTACCGAGAGAGACACCAACCAGATTGAACCTTTCCTCCCTCTCTCTCTCTCTCTCTCTCTCTGCCTCTCTCTCTCTCTCTCTCTCTCTCTCTCTCTCTCTCTCTTTCTCTCTCTGCCTCTAATCTGGTATTGACGATTCCCACAGGGAATGACTATCGTGTCAATATGAGGTGGTCAGAGGCTAGGTTTAATCCGGAACGATATTTCCCTGCGGACATTCACCAGTGGCTTACCAGAATAAACCCTTTTTTCTTTGTTTTATGAAGTTGTTGTGTTGAATTATTTTCTTATTTGTTTTATGAAGTTGTTGTGTTGAATTATTTTCTTATTTGTTTTATGAAATTGTTGTGTTAAATTATTTTCTTATTTGCTTTATGAAGTTGTTGTGTTGAATTATTTTCTTATTTGTTTTATGAAGTTATTGTGTTGAATTATTTTCTTATTTGTTTTATGAAGTTGTTGTGTTGAATTATTTTCTTATTTGTTTTATGAAGTTGTTGTGTTGAATTATTTTCTTATTTGTTTTATGGAGTTGTTGTGTTGAATTATTTTCTTATTTGTATTATGAAGTTGTTGTGTTGAATTATTTTCTTATTTGTTTTATGAAGTTGTTGTGTTGAATTATTTTCTTATTTGTTTTATGAAGTTGTTGTGTTAAATTATTTTCTTATTTGTTTTATGAAGTTGTTGTGTTGAATTATTTTCTTATTTCTTTTATGGAGTTGTTGTGTTGAATTATTTTCTTATTTGTTTTATGAAATTGTTGTTTTGAATTATTTTGCTTATTTCCTTTATGAGGTTGTTGTCTTGAATTATTTTATTATTTGTTTTATGAAGTTGTTGTGTTGAATTATTTTCTTATTTGTTTTATGAAGTTGTCGTGTTGAATTATTTTCTTATTTGTTTTATGAAGTTGTTGTGTTGAATTATTTTCTTATTTGTTTTATGAAGTTGCTGTGTTGAATTATTTTCTTATTTGTTTTATGAAGTTATTGTGTTGAATTATTTTATTATTTGTTTTATGAAGTTGTTGTGTTGAATTATTTTATTATTTGTTTTATGAAGTTGTTGTGTTAAATTATTTTCTTATTTGTTATATGAAGTTGTTGTGTTGAATTATTTTCTTATTTGTTTTATGAAGTTATTGTGTTGAATTATTTTATTATTTGTTTTATGAAGTTGTTGTGTTGAATTATTTTATTATTTGTTTTATGAAGTTGTTGTGTTAAATTATTTTCTTATTTGTTATATGAAGTTGTTGTGTTGAATTATTTTCTTATTTGTTTTATGAAGTTATTCTGTTGAATTATTTTATTATTTGTTTTATGAAGTTGTTGTGTTGAATTATTTTCTTATTTGTTTTATGAAGTTGTTGTGTTGAATTATTTTCTTATTTGTTTTATGAAGTTATTGTGTTGAATTATTTTCTTATTTGTTTTATGAAGTTGTTGTGTTAAATTATTTTCTTATTTGCTTTATGAAGTTGTTGTGTTGAATTATTTTAAAGACTGAAATTGTAGGCTACCAAAATACATCAGAATCCTTACCAAAGGAAATAAGATGAGAGAATTAATGATGATGATGATGATGATGATGATGATGATGATGATGATGATGATGATGATGATGTATGTGCTCTAGTAAATAACAACTGGTTTGAGCTAATTTTTTGTCTAAACATTTGAAATTTTACATCAAGTATATTCAGACATAGGGCAAGCTTTTTAATCAGTTTTTGTCCGAAAATATGGCTACCAAGGGGTCAAAGTTAAAAAAAATTGACCTTTTCAGTCTCTAGCAAACTAATCAGCAAATGCTGGCCTAAACATTTAAAATTTTACATAAAGTGTATACAGACAAGCATTAAGCTTTTTAATCAGTTTTGGGGCGAAAATTTCGCTGCCAAGTGATCAAAGTTGAAAGAGTTGACCTTTTCAGACTCTACCAAACTCCTCTGTCAATTTGGAGCCTAAACACTTGAAATTTTAGATGTAGGTTACCTGGACATGAGTCAAACTTTTTAATACATATATACATATATATATATATATATATATATATATATATATATATATATATATATATATATATATATATATATATATATATATATATATATTGTGTTACTTATAGACTAGCATGCCATGATAGGCAAATTCAAACAAGAAAAGGGAGACAAGCAACTAATAAAGGGTACATAGAATAACTCCAATACACCAGATATCTGATCTATGGAAATAAGACAATAAACATGATGATAATAATGATGATTCAATCAGTATAAATTATACACATATTCACTGTTTATTTATGCAGATAAGACGTATCGATAGTTGTACACTACTAGATGTAAAATGAAAAGAATATTCTGAAAAAAGAATATTCTCTACTTATTTCGCAGAAAGACGAACCTGTTTTTGACTATCCGATAGCGAAACTGAAAATCTACACCCGCAAGATATTTTCCTGAGTTGTTGTTCTCTGATCGATTTCCACTCGTTTATGTATTCGAATAATACTCTGAAAGTTTCCCATTCATTTGTGCATTTGAATATTTTAGAGGATTGCCATTCAAGAGTGTATCTGAAGATTCCATCATCTGAATTCATGATTCCTGGATGATCAGATTGAATATCAGATCAGATGTCTTTCTGCGTCCGCTGTTCTTGTATCTACTTCACCATTTTTTAATTATTATATAAATTGCTTTTCTTTTCTGCTTTTTTTTTTAACCTTCGTATTGAGTTTGTTGTTAGCTGACACTTGTGCATATGATTCACTCTGATCGATTCTGGCTCTCATTTTCCTTTCTTTCCTTTCGAATCTGGCGTTCGTATTTGTATGTAGCCAATCCATAACAAGATAAATATGTGATTATCTCTCCTAAATCAACTAAACAAAAGGATTATTTTGAACTTTTTAGCTTTAAGATGACTGCCAGTAAAAACAACATTATCTTAACCAAATTAGTTCTAGGTTTATAACTTTGTTCAATTATTAAATAATTGCCTGTAATTATATAATCTAACTGTTACGGTATCGTTTGGTCATTAAATCATTAATATAATGGAATAATTATAAAATTAGAACTAAACTTGTTACGATAATCTTCTTTTCGCTGACAGCTATTTTAAAACTGAAAAATTTAATTTGACAACAAAAAAAAATTTTAATTGAGAGATTTTCAAAATAGCTGGTAGTTCTCTCCCTTACGTGGGGCATTGAAAAAGAGTGAGCAATTGAAAAAAAAAGGCATTAAACCAAAATTCTAATGTTAATAAATGTAAAGAATATAAACAAAAGAATAACATAAAAATATATTTTAGCGTCTGTTGTGGAGTGATAAAATTAACTAACTAAGCCCTCCACCATCACCACCACCACCGCCGCCACCAAAAAAATAACATTGCAAATAATGTGTATTTCTTATTTGTTAGAGAGAAGAATTAAAATCATTACATTGCCTCCGTTCAATCTTGAAAGACAATGAATACCTCTGTGATGGTAACTGCACGTATAATTGTGACGCAATCACCAACATCACCTCTCCGGAATCGGCACTGCTTGAATCCAGAAGGAAGGAGAAGTCCAGGATTACTGGGAAAAAATGCCAAGATAAGCGGAAAATGCATTTAGCACCTGGAATTCCCGAATGGTCACCCATTTTAGTACTGACCAGGCTGAACATTGCTTAATTTTCGTGATCTAATGGGAACCGCTGTGCAAAGTGATTATGTCTTATATACTTAAAATATTATCTATAAATATAAAAGCGAAAATGTATGTATGTATGTATGCATGTATGTATGTTCGCTTTTCCTCGATGTCCACGAAAGGCTTCTTTCAAACAAGCGCTTGCTCGCTTCACAACTTTTTAAAACTTTTTATATCATCTATAAATTGTAATATCTACGAATTATCCACGGAGCTCGCCTGTCTATTTAATTTTATTCACTGTCAAACGTTAATTATTCCACATTTCCCGCATCAGCACGCGTTACATTCGCTTTTCGGTATAAAAAAAGCGAACCTCGACTCTAATCACAGGCCCAGAGCCAGTTTGGTCAATGTCGACTTCGTCATATCAGTTTTTCACATACCCCGAAAAACACCCGGGCAACGCCGGGTACCCCTCGCTAGTTAATATATAAAATTAAATTTATATGTTGGACCTAAACTGCATTGCATCTAAGACATCAATATTTGATTCTATCTAGCATTTGTCTTTTTTGGAACGTTGGTGCATGTTGTTAAGACTAATACATTTCCATTCAATTTAATTTCTTTGCAAATACAATTATTCACCTATTATTATTTCTTACTGAGAGACCATCTTCCTATTCAGCAGCAGACATACATTACTGAAGGCAGCCATTTTTTCTACCAACAACAAATTTTGCTATTCATAATTCACATATTGAATGACTTATAGATATGAGACAATGAAATGGAGTTTCATTCTATATTAATAAACAACTTTATTTGTTATCTTTGTTAGTAGTGTTGGTAGAAGAGAGAAATGGGTTAGTAGGTTGAAGTGTTCTTGTGTAAAGATAGAATTAATATCATGCCGGCTGGTTGAAGGAGAGAATAGTTCAGTTCTGTTTACACGTGTTTATAGCTTGCCTATGTTTGTAGCGAGTGTCGGCTGCTACAAACTTTTAAAAAATATTTTTTTTTTAAACATGTTTAACAGATAGAGTAGCATGTTAAAAAATGATTGCTGTATGACTAAATCACAAACGGGAGGTAATTCTGAATTCATATTTATAGCTAGCAATAATTCAAGTAGTACTCAAATACAATATAGCATTAATACATTTACGAAATATTTTCTTTTGTGCAAGTTTACTCTTCCATGCAGAAGGATAAATATATTATTCAATCAATCACATCCTAACTGAATCAAATACTTGACATGAGCAGGACAAGTAAATGCAAGGCTAAATCTGGCCCCACTCTGTGTTTTATGGTATTTCTTTTTACTTGTTACTTAAACTTATTTATTGTCACTTGCTCTTTGTTAGCGATTTTAAAAAAGTGATAGATATGTTTATCTTTATAATCAATCTACTAGTAACACTCACAATCTCAATTTAGAACCTATAAATCCTATAATAATAAAGTTTCTGCGATTTTTTAAAAAATTTATTTACATACAATTTTAATCTTCATTCTTTCCAATTAACTACCGCCAATAACATGTTTCACAGGTTTTTTTTTGGGGGGGGTAGATGAGGCTTGATAATTTGATTATTTAGATATTTTGTAGCAATGTTTTTCAGCAAAGATGAGAGAAACAGTAGTTCGAATAATCCTAATAAATTTTATTTGGATTATTCGGACTAACATGCTTCAATTCTTTTTTGTTTTTTTCTTACAGATGAACTTCTCATTACACGATGTTTCTATTTGATGCCAAATGAATGGCTGAATTAAATAAAATCATTTACAAAAACTGAAATATATTCATTCCTTCTTTGCGCATTTAACACATGAGGTTTTATTTTAAGAGAGAGTAAGAGAAAGAGAAAGAGGGAGACAGAGAGAGAGAGAGAGAGAGGGAGACACAGAGAGAGATTTGGAGATAGTGAGAGAGAGGAAAGTGGGGAGCAAATAAAAATTTAACAGATAGGCCGAATTTTTCTGTTTAGAGCACAACTGAACCGTGATACTTGACTCTTGCATTTTAAACTTTAATTCAAGCCATTAGATATATAAAGTCAACAATAGATTCCCTACAGTGCAATGAAGACTACAATGTAGTGTAAACTAAGTCACTGTGGGGAGGCATGTGGAACGTCTTCCTGGTGCATCATGGTGAGTCTCTGACAAGAGCAGACAATCAATCGATTTGATTGAAAAATAGTCAATTTCACCTATTTCAGACGACATGACCATAAAAGTATTGGATACTCATGCAGAGAGTGATTCAGACGTAACTCAGTGCATGCCCGGCTTTCCCTGGAACATGGCGTCAACAGCCGAAGTAAGCCGAGCGTCGCCGAGAAGATCAAGCCGTTTGACATAACATAAAGCTGAGGCAATGACAATGTAGTGTGATGGTTTTCAACGTGACGCACGTTCGCGCAAGTTAAAAATTCAAAGCAGCAGATGACAATCATGAAAAGGAAGAAAAGAAAACAAGTTAGTTTAGAAAAAGATAAAAAACACACCATTTACGTACTTTTTCGTAAGGAAGAAAACATGAATTTTACAGAATTATCTGAGCAGTTAAAAACAGCAGCAGGAGTCTTGGAATTTTGTCAGAATAGGAGATTGCTTGCACGAACGAAAACGTGTGTATCTCTTGTGGACATAAACTGCGCTCTTATTGCAAGAAGCAAAGTAAGTGATGACTATACCTGGAGAAGGTTCACCTCTATCCGAACAGGAACTTTTTTCGCAAAATCTAGGCTGTCAATTGCTGTAATACTAAAACTGATCTATTAGTGGGCGTTCGTGAGAGCAACGCAAAAAGACCTCCAACGCGAACGTGGAATTCACTCAACACACACCATCACCGACTGGAAGAATTTCTTAAGAGACATTTGCGGGGAATATTTTCTAAGGAATCCCCTGCAGATAGAGGGCCCAGGCCATACGGTGGAGATAGATGAGGCTTTGTTTAACCGTAGAAAGCATAATGTTGGCAGATTACTCACACCAGTCTGGGTCTTCGATGGATTTCTTGGTGAGTGTACCAAACGAATCCCAAAACCCTCCTTCCATTAATTAAACAATATATCCTGCTAAGGACCACGGTCATATCAGACTGTTGGAAGGCATACAACAAAGTGAGGGGAGAGGGGTATCGCCATTTGACGGTGAACCACAGCCTTCACTTCGTAGATCCCAAAACAAAGGCTACGACGAATCATGTGGAGCGAATGTGGAAGGAAGCTAAACAACGCAACAAAGTAGAATGCGAGACCAACTGGAAGCTTTTGGATACATATCTCCTAGAGTTTATGTGGAGGCAAACATTTGGTAAAGCTCCGTTTGTCTCCATATTAGCTCACATCACCAGAAGCTACTCGGTTGATGACGAGCTTCCTTACACGTCCGCTATCACCTCTGCGTCCACTTTGGCATCATGTGATGCCCTCCAACAGTCTGAGGAAACACCGTCTGTTTTAAAATGAAAAAAAAAATATATTCCACCCAGTTTTCTTTTTCCAGTTTCCAAGTTTTTCCGTCCCCACCCACCAAAAAAACGAAAAAACAAAATGAAAAAAACAAAAAAAGAAACAAATTATTCCACCCAGTTTTCTTTATTTTTCCAGTTTCCAGGTTTTTCCTTCAACCTCCCCCCCCAAAAAAAAATAAAAACAAAAAAATGGCAAAAAAAATGTTTGTCTCGTACGAAAAAACAACAAAAAAAATTAAACAATCCCACCCAGTTTTCTTTATTTTCAAGGTTTTTTTCTTAAAAATAAAAAACACAAAATATAAAAAAAAATCTGTTTTATTGAAAAAAAAAATACATAAACAAAAACTTTACGAACACAAAATTCCTTGAAAGTATTTAATTTACTTACTTTTTAGCCTTTTCTTGTATAAAAAAAAATCTGTTACATTTAAAAAAAAAAAAAAAAAACACTATAAAAAAGAAAACATTGTTAAAACATTTTCATTTACAGTTAATAAAAAATTAAGGTAGGTTTCTCTTTTCTTGTTATGCTTTCAGCGGCGACGCTCGGCTTAATTTCCTCGGCGACGCTGTTGACGTCGTATTCCAGGGAAAGCCGAGTCACATTCGGATCACTCTTTGCATGAGTACCAAGTATTGGAAGTATAGAATGTTTTTAGATCCTGATACAAACCCTGGGCAATGTCAGGCCTCCCTGCTAGCATGTATATATATATATATATATATATATATATATATATATATATATATATATATAGACAAATATTACATAGTCACTACACTGAACATGTTTCAGACAACTTGGTTTGCAAGAAACCAAAAGTCACTCGTCAGGTGACGTAAAAAGTTTATTTGCCACTGAAAGCATCTGGTTCAAAAATGAAAGAAGTGAAATATATTTTTTTATTTATAAAAATAAAATATTAAAATGCTAAAATTTAAGTGGGAGGGGTGATATTAAGTGACATTTTAGACTCGGAATAGAAGGCAGTAAGGGGAAAGAGAATATCAAGACTTAATAGGATACATGGAAAAAGTAGACGGATAAAAAAGAGATAAAAAGGGAAAGGAAGGGACAACGAAAAATAGAAAAAAAAGGAAAAAAGAAAGAACAGAAAAACAGAAGAAGGACGAAGGGGTCAGCATGATTACATTACATTACTATAAGGAATGAGAGGAGTGAAAACATTAAGGATTAAAAGATAACGTGTCAAATGAAGAAAGAGGTCGACATAAGGGGGAATGAATAAAGACAAATTAGCGTATAGGTTTTCTAGTGAGGCATATATACACATACTTATATGCGTATCAACAACCCAGTCGGAACCATACACAGATATATGCACATATGTGCATAAAGAAAATATAAAACCCGAGACAATCTTATGCATCGGTAATTAGGCTGTGTTTTCTTAAAACATAAGTCATATTACTCAATGAAGTTAATAATTTAAAATTAAAATCTATAATTAAAATTTCCAGTGATAAAAATTAAAGATCCAATGATAATAATAATAATAATAATAATAATAATAATAATAATAATAATAATAATAATAATAATAATAATAATAATAATAATAATAATAATAATAATATGAAATATAAGTATAAGTGTAAATAAGTAAATAATAAAACAATAAGACAACAAAAAATAAGGAAAACATAATGAAAGAAAAACATAATAATATTAATAATATAAAGAAAAAGATAGAGTAAGAAATTACAGGAGAATAAATTAGTACATAGTATAACCATAGTAATAACTTAATAAATAATAAATATAAATATACAATAAATATAAAAATATAAATGAAATTTAGGAAGTAATAAAATTATGTATAATACTAAGTAGAGAATAAACTAGAATATACGATGAAAATAATTATAAGAATAATGATTAATGATTAGAGTGACATCATAGGATATAAAATTCAAAATACAGTAATAATTATGGAAGTGATATGGACGTTAAGAGATGTCAAATAAGTAATAGTTAAAAAATAATACAATCATAGATGTACAAGTAAATAATAAACAATTTAGATTAAAATATTTGAAAATATTAAATTAAAAATGTTTTTTTTAATTATTTAAAAAATATAAAATTAAAAAACCAAACAAAGACCCCTCCACCAAAAAAAAAAAAAAAAAAAGAAGATGACTAACAAGATAGAATTAAAATTACAATAATGAGTAATAAATCTAAGAGGGGAGTTATATACTTGGGGTTATGAAATTTAAATTAAAGAACAAACAGACAAATGGTAAGCTAAGGAAGACAAAAGGGTAAAAGATAATAAATTAGAAGGTAATAAGAGGAAGGGCGACGGTATACGTTGCAAATTGACAAGTAACCAAGACAAAATTTCGCATGTTATATAGTTCCTAAGAGTGTAAGAATGAAAAAAAGCAATTAAGATAAAGATAGTTCAGAGTTACGAAAGGAAATCGAAGTTGGGATTTATAGTGTCCACAGTTAATAGAGGTTTCATTTTTATTATTAAGGAGCTTATCCCTTTCCTTGAATCTGAAAATAAACAGTTTTTCACTCAAGTAAAGATAGCAAGGCGAGTTAAGAGACTTACATGTACTTGTTTTCCCAAGAATGTCCCATTTAACAACTGGTTTTAGGTCCTGCTCTTTTAAATTCACATAGTATGTGGCGAGTGATGTTCTGTTCTTGTATTTTGGATTGTTAAACGAACATTTCTGTCTGGAGAATCTCTTTGAAGGTGTTACCAGCCATGCCAATATAGTACATACTTATATAGGGATTTTCTTCAGTAGTGATGGTTGCTTTGTGTACCAAAGATTTGACTAAGCAATTACAATTAAGTGGGCACTCAGGCTTGTTTAAACAATTACAAGATCTAGTATTATTGAGCTCAGATATATTTGGCTCTTGGTTGCTATTTAATATTTTACTATTGTGTTTTTTGATAATGTTTTCAAGGTTATCGTTACTTAGTTTGAAAGTGTTTTTGTTACAAATCTTATGGAGGATGTTCCCTGGTGGAAAATGTGCTTTGATAACATCAAGAAATTTTTTTCTACGTTTGTTTTAACCATATGGTTATAGGGAGGGGTAAACGAAATGATTTTCCTTTTTCTGTTGTTAGCGTAATTATTATTTGATAATGTCTCGGTATACCCTATTTGAGTGTTTTTATATCCACTATCTTTAAGGGCTTTATCATAAAAGTTTTAATGAGCATCGAAAATTTCTTTGTTAGATGAGTTGTCACTAAGTAGAAAATAAACTAGAAACTAATAGATTTCGGGATATGTTTGATCACCGATTTCGGGTGGTTGAACATGAGGTGAACATATAATGGATTAGCATTGTCCTTTCTATATGGTTCATAGGATTGTTTCATCAGATTGAAGATAAAGTTAAAGAAATGCACCACTTTTAGATTAGAGTTAATGGCAACTTTAATATTAATTCTTTTAAACTCTCTAAGGAGTTTTCACATTTTCGGCCGTTAGAGTTATTTACTAACATAAAACCGTCATCTCTGTGAGGCCAATAGTGTCTACTTCAACCTTCTTAGTGATATTATATAAGATGTACAGGCCCACTAGGTCAGTCATTTGTGCCTAGTCTAGAACCTGTTTGACCCTTTTTGGTCCATTATATATCTATATATGTGTGTGTGTGTGTGTGTGTGTGTGTGTGTGTGTGTGTGTGTGTGTGTGTGTGTGTGTGTGTGTGTGTGTGTGTGTGTTTGTGTGTGTGTGCGTTTCTAAATCTCTAAACATAATATTGTTACATACCTCCACTTGCTTAATTTCATGTTGCTTTGTTCTTAAATGGCGATATTGTTTTTAGTAACCATTGTTCTCATCATTTTTTTTTAAGTAGATTTGGCTTTATGAACACCTCTTCATCGTCATTATTTGAGGGAGCACACCATTATCTTTTTAACTAATTTTATATTTTAACTAATTTTATATATATAACTGTTGCAATATTTTGGCCCTTTTAATGGGGTATGATCCCACACAGTTGGACGATTCTATTTATAAACGATGCTGCTAAGAACTGACGAATCAAATTAATTCACGTTCTGCTACCAACCAATCAGAAACCAGAATTGCTTCATAAATATTAAACCTTTTCTGGAGCAATTTCACATGTTCTTTCCCGGGTTTCGACACGGTAAGAGTTCTGTGGAACTGTCTACTACAAACAAGTCACCTACCAGGACTTGTGTGTAACAGCGAACCATCTGAAACTCAAAATGGCTTACACTTCTAGAAACATTAAATTTTTATGTTGTTTTTTTTTATGTATTGCAGACATTTTTTTTAGCTAATGCGTTATTCTTAAATTATTAGCCAGTCTGTTTAAACTTCTTCATTTTTTATTTTAACTCTGTTAAATTCTGTTATTACATAATCATCGCAGGCATATGTTCAGCATAATGGTTAGAGCGTTTACTAATGCGCTGGGAGGCTGGAGTTCAATCTTTGATTAAGTCCTGCTGCAAACTCAAAAAATGGCACATGATGTCTCGATGCTAGACAGTCAGTATAATAAAATGAGAATCAAAGGTAAATGAAGGAATTCAGAAAATAGAATGGTTTTCTCCGCATTTTGGTGTAACATCCAACAGAAAGAAAACTTTCAGGTTACCCTTGACTACTTATAATTCTCTCTCATATTCAAATGCAGAAAAATGTTCATTGTAAAATGTACCATTTGCATTGAAAACATCTTAAGATATTTTCTATCTGATTAATCAAATCGGTGGGAAAATGTCTTATTTGATCACCCCCACCCCCAAAAACTCATGAGAACAATTGCATGTAAAAATGATGCAATCTGAAATAACTCATTCTAATTAGTTTCCACCATCATAAAAATATAAAATCAAGATAGATAAAATTCATCTAAAATCTTTCTATGTAACTAGTCAGAATGATGCAGCCCTCTTCTATCTGTGCTGTGTCCTCTACTCCACTCTTATCTCTTCACTCTTCTTGGAGTATATCTTTAACACTTCAGTAGCAGTCTTCAGCCATGGGCTTCCAACCTGCTGAATTAATACCATTCGCCCTCATGTCTCGTTTGCAGACATCCTTGTAGTATATGATTGATCTTCCTGGTGCACTGGAACTAGTGGCAAGCTCCCCAAATAGAATGTCCTTAAGGATCTTCCCATCATCCATCTTATTACCTCATCTTATAATCTCATCTTATTACCACAACTGCAAAGAATTCTCTTTTCTTCCTCTGTGTGCCTAGCATCAAATTGAATTTTCATGACTCGATTTTCCAAGACTCGACAGTCTAGTTCTCCCTGAAATCTCAAACAGAGTTGTCCTAAAATTCACCAATGTTTAACTTTTTAGCCTATTCCTTCACATTGCACAATTCCATGCAGATTTCTGAGTTTGACAGAAAGATTCCCAAATTCAACAAAATACACCTGAAGAAGATCAGAGGTTACATCGCTGGAAACACTGTGAGAATAACATTCAAGATGAGAACAGTTGTCCAAATAAGCCAAATAATAAAAACTACTCCTCCACTTCTCTCGGTCCTGGATATGACCTTAAACTATATCCGATGGTGAGGCCCCAGTTTGTGGGCTTTGGGGAATGTGGAGTCACCCTTTAATTGCCATTGCTCCCAGGTCCACTCTGACCCGGAGTGGTAGTACCTGTTAGGGTCCCAACTATGGGTTAAATAGAAACCGACTTGAAAAAAAAACAAATATATTCTATTAAAAAATTTTCTTCAAAATAACTGGATTTGGCATGAAATAACCTGAAAAGGGTTGATATGCCATAAAACAAAAACCAACTAACCAACCAACCAATCCACTTCTCTCATAATCGCCTTTGGCCATCCACTCTTCAACTCTTATAAGACAAGAGAAAACTGAACGCCACATAGAAATGTCAGATGCAAAAACAAAAAATAGAAATATAAAAGCATGTGTGGAGAGAGATTGGTGAGTTATTGCCAAAGGAAATCATTTGTCAGCTAAAATAATGCTTGGTTAATTGTAAAAACATTTGGTATGTGGTGTCAGAGAATATGTTGTGATATACAATTTGATAATTTGGTTAAATATTGTCATATAATACTTAAATAAGAAAAATGGAATTCTCTTTTTTTTCTATAAAACGAACGAAAACTAACAATATTTCACCGGTCTTGCAAGCTTGTCCAATTGCTCACAGCCTAACATTTAGACTGGGTTGAAGATAGTTGTTGCCTGTTCAGTCTCAGGAAGCCATCCTCTCAGGTAATATTTCCTTTCTTCAGAGGTGATGAGACAATTATCGCCAATTGCTTGCAAATTTGTTTACAACTATTTTTGCACTGTTTCATGTTACTCTATTTTTTGAAGGAGCTAGATTTCTGATTCAAACCAATGTTTTGTGATATTTTTACTTGTAGAAGTAAAATAAACCCCCGAAGACTTGCTAGCTTAACTTAGCGATTACAAAATTACTCTGTTCACCTTGTATCTTTTATTTAGTAAACCTTTCTATGCTTAATATTTTTTGGAGTTTTTCTTGTTATTTTCTATATTAACCCCGATACTCAGATCACAATAAGTATTAAAAGATATTTGCTAAAGACGGAAAAGATGCCAAAAATTTTCAAGGATGTTGCTGAAGAGATGCCACATGGCTTTCAGTGTTTATACAAAAGAGAATAGAAGTTTGAGTCACGTGACTGAGGCATTCGGTGCTAGATGCAGTCTATTCTTCATATTATGATATGCTACACATGTTCAAGACAAAAAAAAAAAAACGATAGTGGAGAATGAACGTGTATGGCAGATGCACCACTTGCTTCTCTGTAAGATTGGCCCCTTCGGGGTTTTTCCACATGATCATGACAGATCAAATGAGCTCAACACTTATTGGTTAATGATGCTCGTCCATCGCTTGGAAAGATGACCGCGATCATGCAATAGTTCTGTCGGCCCAAAGATAGCTCGTCAATCAACCCAAGCTCTGATCTCCCCTGCATGTAGGGCATCTGTGGGATGATTCTGTAACAGAGATGTTGACTGCTCTATCTTTTCTAATAGCATGTTTTCGTCTCGCGTTCTTCAATGCATCCAGATTCAACAATCGTGGCCCTTTTGTGGCTTGCAGTACACCAACAACCTTCATTTTGGATTTGAGGTAACCATGAATCAGAATACAAGCCGAACTGTTTGAGGAACAACTCTAAACTGTTTTTGAACCTTTTCCGCTATTCTGCTATGGTTCTTTCTCCTTCGCTGCTACTTTTATATGCAAAAGTTGGAAAATACATGATGAAACGAAAAAATGTATAGATATTTTTTTTCAGAAGTTTAAATAAGATAAATTTCTGAAAATAAAAACATAATTATGCTCTTATTTTGAAAATTTTCCCCTTATAGTAGAGTACTTTTCTGCAATTCTTTTTCCCCCAAATATATATATATATATATATATATATATATATATATATATATATATATATATATATATATATATAAAATAAAATTGAATACTTTACCTTTCACCAGACTATCCATTCGCGTGAAATCACCTTTTTCTTCACCATATTCCCTCTGTTTCACTTTTTGCTATCAAGTAAGATCTTTGATTACTTGAAGTTTCATCAAATACTTTTGTATGCAAAATCCGATCCCGCATTTTGCTAATTCCTACCCTCTGATGAGAAGGAAAGTATTTCTTTGAAACTCCGCGGATTAAGGACTATCCACTTATTAAGTGTTTCCTTTTCAGATTAAATATGTTTTTAACTCTTTTTCAACGTGTTTTTTAACATGTTTTATTAAGTATTTGCTCTTATATATATATATATATATATATATATATATATATATATATATATATATATATATATATGTATATATATATATATATATATATATATATATATATATATATATATATATTTGGGGTAAACATTGGCGTCGAGAGGTTCCAGGTCGCCTGATGAAGTCTCTTTGACTGAAACAGATGGCTATTTGTAGCGACCATATGTAACTGTTTACCCCAAATAATAAAAAATAAATAATTTGCTCTTTTTATTGAGCACTATTTAACAACCTTGTTGTCTTAATCAGTTCTGACTTTTGAACACCTCAAACACACACACGCATATATATATATATATATATATATATATATATATATATATATATATATATATATATATATATCGTCAAAGCAATTGTCCAAACTTTCTTAATTGATCTTATTAGGAGTGAAGAAGGCTAGACATGAAAAAGAAGACAAAATGACACTGCATGAGGTAAATTGCTAAATACAGGATGTTCCTATTTACAATGTCTCCCCACGGGACAGAGTTAGACACCAGGGTCGTTTTTTAATGCGGAGAAAAGGAACAAAAATAAAAATTGTCTCAGTCGGGAAGGATTTCTCCTCCACTGACAGAGAACAAGAAATTGAAGTGCAGCTGCAGCATCTGAAGAACAGATACTACACTTTGATCTTGATGTTAAAAACATCAAATATGTTTGAAATGAAAGGAGACAATCATCACTCACATAAAGAAATAAGAAAGAAAGGAGAGAGAAGGAAGCGAATCAAACTGAAAAGATAAAAAAGAAAAAAGAGAAAACAAAAGACGTATAAATTGTTACAGAAAACAAAGGAAAAAAAAAGAAAAAAAAACTTATGGAAATAGATTTGCGTTCTCTTTTCCTGTTTTGGCAGTTTTGTACTCATTATCTCTCTCTCTCTCTCTCTCTCTCTCTCTCTCTCTCTCTCTCTCTCTCTCTCTCTCTCTCTGCGCACGCGCGTGACTTGACGAGTATCTAATTACAAATAAATACACATTGCTCTTTATTATAGAGTGGAGGATATTTTTTTCTTTTTAATTCACGAATTCAAATAGGATCATTGATTCAATTCCGAAATACTCAATGAAACAAAACAAAAAAATAAAAAATAAATCGATATAATGAAGTGTGTGATTTTTATTTCATATTAAAATAAAATTAGATCTAAGAAGCCCGGCGTCTTTGTCAGTGTCACTATTTGTCCGTAGAGATCCAAATAACTCGCATAAAAATTCTCCGACGATGGTTGATGTCAATATTTAAATGGATTTATTGTACTTGGCCCACGTGAAACAAAATGCGATGATGATTGTGGATGACGGGCAGCTGTGTCCTTCATGCTGACTTAACTTGCATGGTGTGTGTGTGTGTGTGTGTGTCATCTAATTCAATCTGCTTGTGTTCTACCTGTACTGATGGACTGACATATTTGCATAGCCATTATTCACAATGTCTTGTTATATACTAAATACAGTTACCCAGCATTGTCCGGGAGTCTTTTTACCTTTATTTTTGCTTTGTTTATTTTTCTTTTTTAATTGCAATGCATGAATACGTTCAAGTTTCTTCTTCTTCTTCTTCTTCTTCTTCTTCTTCTTCTTCTTCTTCTTCTTCTTCTTCTTCTTCTTCTGAAATTGACAAATAACAGCAGGACAATATGGCACTGCCCGTACACACACACACACACACACACACACACACACACACACACACACACACACACACACACACTCTCTCTCTCTCTCTCTCTCTCTCTCTCTCTCTTTCTCTCTCTCTCTCTCTCTCTCTTTCTTTCCACCTTCGGAAAATCCTTTAAAATTGCCACTAACGTTTAAAATTCCAAGAAACAAGTAGTTTCCAAGATATAAAGAATTGCACTCACTTTATGGTCACGGCTGACGGTTTGTTTATCGTTCTTTTTTTTGGATGGGGGATATTCAATTATAGAACTTGTATGATTTTTTTATAGGTGCTTATGCAGTTTAATTAACCGTTTTAACGTAAGTAACGTGCCGATATTAACCGAGCAGAAGAACTGTTTAATATTTAACAAAAATTATGTCTACATTTGGTGGGAGGCGGTGGAGAGGCGGGGGGTGTTTTGGCTGCCGCCAAAACCACCACCCACCGCTCATCCACCGCTTCCCACCAAATGTAAACAGGTAATTTCAAAGGATTTTTCGCGGGTGGAAAGAAAGTCCCCCCCCCCAAAAAAAAAAATCGTGGCCACAAAGGGGGTGATCATTTTACGTTAAGTTATTATAGAAAAGTGATCCCCCACTTTTTTAGAACTAGCATTTCTTCATATCTTGGAAACTACTCGTTTGCCATAATTTTAAATGTTATTTTAGTTTTCAGCGACCCCGCTGGTAATTTTAAAGAATTTTCAGGGTGGAGTAATTCTTCATATTTACCGTATTTTGTTTTATGCAACTGATTTCACACTCTAAATTCTAAAATATTTTTCTTCTTACCGTTTTCTAGCGTGTTCACACGTAAAAAGAAGAATCCCTTTTATATTTTTTGACTATGCGTCTTGAAAAAAAACGAAACCATTCATTTTAGATATTTTTACCTTTCCCCGCAAAAAATTAAATAAATAACTTTTTTATAATTAGTTAATTAAATACCGAGGATTTAGCATAGAAGCCAACAAACGAAAAAAAGGGTCAACATTCCAAATCTGTATATCTATGTATATCTATAAGAGTGAAAATGTGCGTGTTTGTTTGTGTGTGTGTGTGTGTGTGTGTGTGTGTGTGTGTGTGTGTGTGTGTGTGTGTGTGTGTGTGTGTGTGCATTTCCCTACTAAATAACTCTGTTAATTTTCGGTTTAAAGACTCTAAATTTGACATACGGGGTATTCAGATTTGGGAAAATCTTTTTAATCGGGTTTTGTAAGTTAAACGATTTGATTTTTGAGAACTCTACCAAACTCCTCCGCCAACTTTGGGTCTAAACACTTGAAATTTTAGATATAGGTTACTTGGACATGGATCTAACTTTATAATTTGATTTGAGCCCAAAACAGTAAATGTTAAGGGGTCAAAATTGGGATTAAAGTTTTTTAAAATTTCATCTCTGCGGTCTCTAACAAATTACTCAGCCAATTTTTGGTTAAATCATTTGAAATTTTACATAAAGTGTATTCAGACATAGGGCAAGCTTTTTAATCGTTTTTTTTTTTTCTGAAAATTTGGCTTCCAAGGGATCAAAGTTCCAAAGATTTGACCTTTGCGGTCTCTAGCAAACTATTAAGCCAATTTTGGGTCTAAACATTTGAAATTTTACATAAAGGGTATTCAGACTTTTGGTAAGCTTTTTAATCAGTTTCTGAGCGAAAATTTGGCTGCCAAGAGGTCAAAGTTGAAAGAATTGACCTTTGCAGATTCTACCAAATTCCTCCGCAAAATTTAGTGTCTAAACACTTGAAATTTTACATGTAGGTCACTTTGATATGGGTCAAACATTTTAATTTGGTTTGGCCCAAAACAATAAGTGTTAAGGGATCAAAATTAGGGTCAAAGTAAAAAAAGAATTTGACCTCTGTGGTCTCTAGCAACTTTTCTGGTAGTAAAGGAAGCTTATTATATAGAAAGGCATTACCATACATATGCACACTTTTTAATATATACATATGCATATAAAGTTATGAACAGTACATAGGGCCGAAGCAAAGCCGAGCTGAACTACTAGTATATAACAAATACAGGATGGAATGATAAATTTTTCGCTCTAAAGAAAACAATACTACAGCTTTATTTTAGAAATTTTATTGTCAAAATGAATTCAGGTAACTTGATTATGTCATAGAATTGACATCTATTAAATGTAACTGCCTTCAGCCTCAATCACCACCTCAATATGAGTACGGAACTGAGAGCATGTCTTTTCTACAAGCGTCTGCAGGAGCTCAGCAAAAACTCGACGGATGGCAACGACCAGGCTGGATTTGGTGTTGTGAGAGGTCATGATGGTGATGTTCTCAATGTATGACCAAACGAAGTAGTCCAGCGGGTTAAGGTCGGGTGAGGAGGAAGGCCATTGAGAGCAGGGTACAAAATCGTAACACTCCTTCTGAAGCCCAAACCCGACGGTCTCTTTGTGGGCCGGCGTTGAGTCCTGCTGCCACATCCAGGGATGCCAGGGGCCACCTGATTGCACCAGATGATCGTCACACTCTTCAACACATTCTTTGTCAACTTTGGTGTTGACTTTCAAACAAACTTTGAAGATGTGAGGTGGCATAACGCGACCCTCACTTGAAACCATACCAAAAACTATAATCATGGATGGAAACTTCATTAAGCTGTGCCCGTAAGCATTGAACCATCCAGATTTGCATTTTGAGGTGCTGGAAATGGTCCTGTTGTCATAACTCGGATTGGTAGAGAGCATAAGTTGTACAGTGGCACATCTCCAATCTTGCTTGTTGAAAATTGTGTCACTTTCAGGCATGATATAAGGCTCCTAGAGATTTGTACACAACTGGTCAACTAGTGGATGGTCTACAACAAAAAAAGAAAACCTATTTTCATCAAACGGAAATGGAATCATGTCGTCTTTTCTAGGGTGAAAATTTTATCGTTCTGCCCTGTAAAAGCTCAACAAACAGGTGAAACTTAAGTATATAAAAAATATTCTAGAATATTATAGAATGAAGAAAGCGATATACTAGAATACAAAGATTTATTTCTCAATTCAATAGGGAAATAACATCAAAGGGAGGAGGCGTAATAACTGCTCTTTATACCTAGGTTTTTCGAAGCCGAATGCCTCTCATCAGAAGATGCAAGATAGAGCTAGGTTATATGCAACAACTAGTTAAGGGTACAATTCGGAGTGGGGATATTAAAATATCTGGCCTGTAGGGAGGATGATTGAAGGGAGTGTGGAAGGGAACTGCGGGTTGACAAAATGTATGTGTAGGTAAGTTTAAGCTATAGTGTAGAGTTGGGAGATTGGGAATTATAAAAATATGGATAGGGTAAATATCTAGATGTTTCCAGTTAAGCTAAGCGGTGAAGATTTAGGCCAATGTGAAGTTGGATATTAATATAATAGAGTGGGGAGCATTCCAAAATCGTGTCTTATGTAAGGAAGATGATGGAGGAGGCTAAGGTCGTATGACAAAATTGAGGAATAGGGGATAATATTCGGAGGAGGATGATGGCGGTAAAACACCACAAGAGATGGTCGTATAGCAGAGTAAACGATTTCTTTAAATTAATCCTAAATAAACAACAAAAAGCCTTAGGAAAACAAACGTTGATTAATTCAACTATACTGTAATAATCGATATATCCATGTTTATATGTTATGTTCATAGTTTGTGAATAACCTTACAATGATGATGATGATGATGATGATGATGATGATGATGATTTCGTAAAAATGAAACAACGTACTTAAAACGTCTTGCTTGTAGGAAGAAAGTTTACTGCATTGAAGCTGGCCCTTGGAATATTTGAGAGAAAAAAAATGATACCTTTGTACTAGTAAGGTAAAAAACGTAATTTATAACACTTTACTTTCTTGATATTCTCTTGTTGAGCAAGGTTGCAAAAATTCAATGCCGCCTGTGGAGCTTTCTTTCTTCAGACTATATGTTTGGTGACCAGATTTCAACACCGGTTTTTGTGCTAATTCTGAAATAATCTTATATTAAACAAAATTAATAAAATAATTATTAATTTTGTTTAATATAAGATTATTTCAGTTAGTTCTTAAAATGCAAATGTATGTAGATTATTCAAAAAAAAAAAAAATGATTATGAAATCTATAACTAACAGTGTCTTGTTGATTCCACTATATAAACTCACTGGTAAATATGGGAGGGGGAGGTATCTTCTCTAATAATATCTTTAATTTCAAATTAGAGCTATGGACTTATACTAAGTAAATATTAATAAGTCCCTTTAATTCTTTTTTTTAATGGAGAGTAGACAATGTATTGTGGATGCGTTAGCGACAGTTCTCATTACTATCGCTTCTCCTTATTTGTCCCTCATTCCTCATTTTTTTCATTGAGTGATTTTTCTGACAAAGGGAGAAGAAAAAGCTGTTTACTAGGTTAGCAATATTTTGTGTGATCAGTTTCCAGAGATGTTGGAAATTCTGTTTCTTTGTCTATCATTGTGGCCATGTCACTAGTAAGGGTGCTGGAGGTAAACGTTTCAACTGGGCCGACGTTATTCACCTGATATTCAGGGACCCGAACCTGGGATTAACCACTAAGGAGGTTGTCCTATCAGCAAGTGCCAAGTACTAGGGCTGCTGTATTGCTATTTGGTGAAATGGATTCTGGATCAAGCAGTAGCATCTGGTGGGGCCTTTCGATGCCATATTAGTGGATAATTGTTACGGCTTTACCTTATGTGCTAGAAAAAACAAAATAATCTTTGTTTCCTTTTCTCTTACTTTCCCTCTCTACCCTGCTCTAAGAAAGTCTGTCGACCTATTCCATAAATCCCAAATCCCAATCATGAAAGGTTTCCAGAAAAAAATACTCAATTAATCTCAGATCTCTATTTCCAACGTAGACCCCCCCCCCCCACTACCATGTCTCCTTCTCCAATATCAGGGGTCTACGTTCCAACCTTCCAGAGGTTCAGACTCTATTACAGGAGACTAAATCTGACCTATTATTCCTAAGTGAAACTTGCATTGGACCGACTACTTCCCTAGATGAGTTCGCAATGAAAGGATACTCTAACTTAACCTCTAAACTCGACCCCCAAGATCATGGGCATGGAGTATGTGCTTACATTAAAGACGACTTTCCATGTGGCAGGGACATCTCCAGAAAAGATCCTAATTTACCCTATATGGGCTTCCGGATTGCAGTTGCTCACACTACTGCGTTCATATTTGCACTCTATCGCCCAAACAACAGTGGAGTTACTATCTTTAAAAGCATATCTGAGAAAATTGACCACGTCCTGTCTGCGTACCCCTTAGGAAACATTCATGTCTGTGGAGACTTCAATGTTCACAATGTGGAATGGTTAACCCACTCAAACAAAACCGATGGTGAGGGGAGGTTCTGTCATGATTTCTCCGTTGCTTATGACCTCACTCAGATTGTTCTAGACCTTTTTCTCACAACTTGCCCTAAGCTCTGTTCATCTTCCATTCTGTCTCCACTGGGATCTTCCGACCACTCTGTTGTATCAGTTAAGATAAAAATGAAATGTCCTAAGATGTATCTCTCTATCGTATAGTATATCGATACTTCATGGCTGACTGGGATAGCTTCCGTACATTTATATTGGATCTACCTCTGCATTTCATGTTTAAGAAGGATGTGTCCTCTATAGTATCAAACCTGACGGAATAGTTAATTGTAGATATAGACCGTTTCATACCCTCGAAAAAGTTCCAGCAAAAAACTAACAGCCAGCTGTGGCTCTCTCCAGAATGTGCTGCTACCATTGTGCACAGAAATCACTTTTTCCATTGGTTCCAACATAATAGATGTATTGAGACTGAAACCACCTTCCTTCAGGTCCACCAGCAACCTCTGTAAAAAAGTAATAAAGAATGCAAGAGAGCTGTATGCTCAGTCCGTCAATTCCAAAGTAGCTGAGCAGCGGCTAGAGTCCCATCAGTTTTGCAAATAGCAAACATAATCATGAACAGAAGTGTGTGCTCTATTCCAACTATTATCAATGGACCTGAGGTAATCTTGTCAGCATCAGACAAAGCAGAACACTTTGCCAAGATCTTTGCAGCTAATTCTACCCTTTACAACCAAAGTCGCCAACCACCAATATTTCCTTGTGTATCTGAAAACATGCTATGTGACATACAAACATCTTGATTCCAGTAAAGCAACTGGCCCTGACGGCATTCCAATTATAGTGTTCAAAAAGCTTCAACCAGAACTAGCGCCCATACTTACAAAGTTATTTAAGCATTGTCTTAAGGAGAAATGCTTCCCAACACCGTGGAAAATCTCATCAGTATGCCCTGTATTTAAGAATTCAGGTGATCGCTCATCTGCCTCTCAGTACATCATGAGTGAGCTGCTGGAATCCGTGTTAAATAAAGAAGGAGACAACCATCTCAGCAAAAACAACCTTCTTAATATGGTTTCCATTATGCTAGATCTACAGCAGATGTGCTTACAATTATATCTTATAGGATTAGCAAATCTCTCGACAGAGGCTTCCTGTCTAGGGCAATTGCTCTTGACATATCAAAGGCCTTTGATAAGTTATGGCATAAAGGTCTACTTCACAAGTATGCTATGGTATAGCTGGAAATGTCTTGTCAATTATTAAATCATTTCTCTCTGATAGGTTCATAAGAGTAGTAGTTGATGGACAGAAACCAGAAGCTCTCAGTATTAATGCTGGAATCCCTTAGGGGGTCCATCCTGAGCCCAACTCTCTTCCTGATCTACATTAATGATCTTCCAAATCACATCCTTACATCATTTGTAGAAATTTATGCTGACGACGCTATAAGCTATGGTAGCACAGCAAAGACTGTAAACGACCAAGTTCTCTCTGATTCTCTCTCCTCTGATCTTGAGCATGTGGTACAATAGGGAAATAGATGGCTGGTTACTTTTAATGCATCTAAAACCAAGCTTCTATCTCTACACCATCTATGCTCTGATGCCAATCTGGCATCAGTTGAAATGAATGGCTTTCATCTTGGGGAGGTTTCATGTTTTGACAAGCTTCTGGAAATGGAACACGTATATCAAATCCATTGACAAGGTCGCTGGAAAAATGGTGGGATCCTTCTACTGCTCCAGTAGATATCTCCCTCCTAAAACAATTCTCTACCTATATAAAAGCCAGCTAGGGCCAATGATGGAGTACTGTTGCCACATCTGGACAGGAGCTGCTAGAAACAACTTATCCTGCCTTGACAGATTTCAAAATAGACTTCATAGCATAGTGGGGATGCCCTTTTCTCTTTCCTGCGACCTCTTTCCCATGGAAGAGACGTTGCGAGCCTGTCTCTGCTTTATCATTATTTCATGGCAAGTGCTCAGCTGAGCTTCAATCTATGCTCTCCCCCTCGTTAAACTTTCCTGAAAAACACTTGTCTAGCCAAAACCACTATCAATAATTTACCATACTCTTTATCTGTGCCTAAACCTAAATGTAGATTCCATGAACAAAGCTTCTTTCTTAGACCTGCACGCCTGTGAAACTCTCTTCCGATTACCTGCTTTCCAGCTGATTACAATCTGATTATCTTCAAGTCCAATCTAAACAAGTTCTTGATGAACCGTTCCCCTAAGTAATCCAATTTACAAAATTCCCACTACTTATATATACTTATATACTATAATTACATTGACTAATATATACCCATTAACCCTTATCATCGAGTGGCGTCCGGACCTTCATAAATGATGATTCCTGTGTACAAAAAAAAATGTTTATGAGATTTGAAGACGTTCAATTGATCTTATTGCAAAAATGATTGTTTTAAAAATTACATATCTGTATTGATTGGGGTTTTTATGCAAATCGCTCCAAACAAGCATGAATGAAACAAAACAAAACAAAAAAATCAAAGAAAATAAACGCAATTAAACCTACAAACATCTATGACTATGGTTGCTTTTAATAAACAGCAAAGGCCCATCTATGACAAAACAAAAAAAAAAGAAGAGCTGTCAAAACTACAAACACTTATGACTATTAATTCACCGCCATTGTTATAGAGACAATAAACAACAAACAAGCAGCACCTTAGGCTAATGGTCGCTTCAAATTAATAACAAGGGCAAACCAACCTTATCATTATGTCAAGTTATTAATATAAATATAGGAAGACTTTAACTCCCGCAAACGCTATAAATAAAGAGATTGAACAAGTATACACTTGACATTTAAGAACATGGAAATGA
Source organism: Euprymna scolopes (assembly GCF_053919585.1). Lineage (NCBI taxonomy): Eukaryota > Metazoa > Mollusca > Cephalopoda > Sepiida > Sepiolidae > Euprymna > Euprymna scolopes. The sequence goes on along the minus strand of NC_136518.1, from coordinate 35,546,538 downwards.
ATATTTCAACGCCATTTCATCTTAAGTTCATCGTTTGAAGTAAAAATTATATTTTTTTTTTATTGTTTTAGATTTTTTTGATGCTGCCATAACTGACAGAAATCTGGTCCACTTAACCATGTATTTAATATTGTTGTTAACCATACCTTTTATTTCGATTTTAACCATGCTTTTATGTTTGCTTTTAACAAAGTATTAACTTTGTTTTTAACCATGCGTTAACTTTCTCTTAACTCTGCTTTAACCGTGCCTATAACTTTGCTTTTAACCATGCATTAACTTTCTTTTAATCATACTTTTAACTTTGTTTTAAAATTTGTTTTTAAAATGTAAACGTAACATGCGGACGCAACCGAGATTGAACTCACTACACGAGTTTGTAATGGCATTCAAATGTTGTCCGTAGCTGAATACTTGATGCTTCCCTAGGGCTATCAAGGATATTTTTTATCGTGATGCCATCAATAAATGGGTTGCCTACCATGGCTTAAAAGAAGCGCATCTACCCTCGAGAGAAGGATAGGCCACGTCAGTTTCCTAACCTGGAACTTTACCTCGTGGTAAATACAGCACTTCGCCTTCCCAAATGGTCACCCATCTGGTACTAGACAGGCTCAACGTTGCTTAACTTTGGTGATTCTGTGATTGTGCCATATATACTTTGTTTTTTTCTTTCCATGTCCTTAAAGTTTGCTTTTAACCATGCGTTAACTTTCTTTTAACCATACTCTTAACCTTGTTTTTAACTACACCTTAGAATTTGCTTTAATCACGCCCTTAAACTTGCTTGTAACCATAAACTTTGCTTTAAATCATGATTTTTACTTTATTTTTTAATAATGCCCTTTGCTTTGCTTTGATCCACGAACTTAACTTTTAACCATATCTTATTTTTATTTAACCATATCAAAGTTACGTTCTTAAACCTGACTTTCTTAAAAGCAAAACACAGCCTCTCCATCAAAACATCTAAATTATTATTTTAACAAAAAGAGAAAACTTTAGGGTATTAGTGCACATTGTAAACCAGACTATCTCAGCCTTTGCTCAGATTTAGCAGGAACATGACGCCAATAGCCAGATTATGCCGAGCAACAACCCGGGTTTAGCTGCTGTGTGACGTAACATGCCGATCAGCCAATCACAATATGGCATGCTGAATTACAAGATGGTTGCACGCAAAAACCTAGCAGATGATTTTTGGATAAATATTGGAAGAGGAAAAAACAAAAAAACATTAGCTACATGCAAATCATAGACAGTTACAAATGTAATGAATCTTTCAGTCTTGGACTAGCTCTTGCAGACAACCGAAACTGTGATTGACCTTTGTCGAAATAGAAGACTAATTGCAGGCAAAATGAAATGCACTATATGCAGCCCAATATGTAGCATAGCTAAGAAGAGGATCGATAACCGATGAATACGGATGGAGACGTATACAGTTGCAGTTTTCAAAAGGGGACATCTATCAGAACTGGAACATTCTTCCACCAAGATTGGCTGAAAATCTCGACCATCATCAAGGTCATATATTTGTGGACAAGATGGCTACAAAAAAAAAGTTCACCTCCCCCCTCTCAACAGAAAGAAATTCTAAACACTTTTTTTTAGAAACTATTTTTTTTTTACAAAAAATACTTTAAAAAATTCTTGGATAAATATAAATAACAAACAATTTTGTTTCCAATTTTCCTTGACAAAAAAACAAACAAACTTTAAAGCATAAAAAACAACAATATATATATATATATATATATATATATATATATATATATATATATATATATATATATATATATATATATATATATATATATATATATATATAAAGAGAGAGAGAGAGAGTTTCAAATACATTTTCCATTTTTTGTTGTTTTGAGAGAGAGAGAGAGAGAGAGAGAGAGAGAGATAGTGTAAAAACAAATAAAATAACACACACACACACACACACACACACACACACACACACACACACATATATATATATATATATATATATATATATATATATATATATATATATAAGGACGATAAAGTTAGCCCTCATAACACTACCAAACAATATTGAGCTGAATTAGTACAAGATACCTTTTAAACAGGCTGTATTCAACAAAATGTCGACAAAGAATACTAAAAAACAAACAGCTTAACATTACAGAAAGACTATGATCAAACAGTAGTATTAAATTTAGCAGATATAGATTTTGAAAATTGTGGAATAGTTGCGGTAATATCAAATTTGATTATCTATTTTGCTCCCTTCATCTTATTCATCACATGAAACACTAGGTTCTCCAGAAATATCAGAATAAAAAAATATGCAAGGTGATTACATTGTGCTAAGGACAAATCTTTTACTTGTGAGTACTTTCCAAAAATTTGTAGGAGCAAAGCTATACCTTGTCATCATTGACTACATTTGACTGCATATTCCCTATTAGTATTGAGATCAAGGCTGATGTAAACTCTCTGAAGACATTGACTGACATGAGGAGCATTGATAATTTTGTTGATGCAAATATTGCAAATCAAAACTTGCAGAAAACTTATCCATGCCTCAACAAAATGGTAATGGCTGATTCTGCATTTTCCATACTGTGAATAAAGTGACACAAGATACTTTTTCATAAAAATCTATGCTATAATTCAATTTTAGATCAGAACTTATACATTTCAGGGTACTGCAACCTTCCTCCTGAAAATCTATAACATGGCCTAGCTCTTTTCAGTAGCCTTACATAGGAATGCAAACCAGTTGTCACAAAAAAAAAAACCCAAAAAAAAACAGTTAACACACTCCTCATCATTCGGTTTAGCATCTGTCTCAGCTACTAGCATATGTTGAATAGCTTTTAAAAATTGACTTCCAAACTAAACTATCTTTGACCAGGTATTTGTTTTTCTCCTTTTCTCTCAAATACAGTCTTATCATTTCTTCCCCTGTTTTTATTGGCCAACTGAACCTGCTACCTCAACTGTTCTACATCTATTAACACTTTCATTAATTTTTTCAATGTAATCAAACCAACAAAGTCTCCTATTCTGCAAACATTGCCCTATACTGTCCAGATTTAATCTTACTCTGAAGTCACCAGATTTAAGCCTGTTTTTAAAATCATATTACACATTCATCATAAGATAAACAATTTATCAAAACAGAAATTATGTGTATGCTAAAAGAAGAAATTATATAGCGATACTGTTGTCTGTTGAGAGGAACCCAGATTTTGTAATTTCGTTTTGTAATTTAATTTGTAAAAACAGGCAAATGGTCATCGATTATTTCTAAGCGATCAATAGATTTATTTTATTGAATGCTTACTTATTGCCAGTTATAGAAAATATTGTAGAAAAATGAAATTCTTTTTGATATGAGTAATCTGTATATTTTATTCATTTATTTCTGGACTGTTATCTTCATCTTTATAGTTGTTGTTTCACAACGTTTCAGCCAAATATTCCTCTTCATCATGTTGTTAATCATGACGGGATAGGAATGCGGTATCTTCAGTAATTACTGCCTTCCATAGTTGTTGTCATCTCACCACGTTTCGGCCAACTAATTCTCTGCCCGGCTTTGGGTAGGGTTGAAACCGCTATCTTCAGACAATGCTTACCTGGAACTGAAGAGATTCAAAGTCTCTATCCACTGTGCCACAGGCCCTGAAGGGCGATTAAGTTTGGATTTTTTGGTCTTATAAATCCAAGTTTTTTTGTTATCTGATCTTCATTATTGGTTTTGTACCAAATGGTTTATTTAATTAACGGAATTTTTTTTAGATGAGTAATTTGTATATTTTATTTATTTATTTGCAAACTATTATCCTCATCTTTATAAGCGTTGTTTCACAACGTTTCAACCAACTATTCCTCTGGACTTCATCAGGTTGTTAACCATGGTGGCGCAGTGGATAGGGACTTTGAATCTCTACGGTTCCAGGTGAGCATTGTCCGAAGATAGAGGTTTCAATCCTACCCAAAGCCGGCCAGAGGATTAGTCGACCAAAATGTAGTGAGATGACAACAACTATGGAAGGCAGTAATTACTGAAGATACAGTTGAAGATACAGCATTCCTATCCCATCACGGTTAACAACCTGATGAAGGCCAGAGGAATAGTTGGCCGAAACGTCATGAAACAACAACTATAGAGATGAGGATAATAGTCCGCAAATAAATAAAATATCTAAAGCATGTTTAAACCTTTGGAAGTGTTTTGCCTCAAATGCCAATAAAACCCAGTCATAAACCATATATAGCCTGCGAGACAGAAAGCTATCAACTCGTAGTATCTGTTCTGATACTACATCCATCTTTTCTGGTCAGTGAAGGAGAGGTCCTTCTAAACTGAGATAATTTTTGTTTTTGTTCCAAATTTTCAAGAAGTTACATATTCCCCACATTAAAAATTGATCTTTAAACTCCACCGCCGTATGTGCATGTGTATGAGTGGAGGCAAGTAAATATGGACTCTACAAATTTGTTAGAATTCCATTTGAGATAACGAAGGAAGTCGTCTGCTTTCAAAACATAGTCAACCAAATAATCTTGGCAATAATGCATACATTGATAGTGTGACTATATGCGGAGAAGATCGATTTGATTGCAATAAACATTTTTAGCAACTTATAATTACGGTAAAAATATAATTTAACACTGAATCAGTATAAATGTTATTTTGAGAGAGAACGAATAAAACTACTGATTTATATATATAATCGTGACTCCCTGCACTGATGATTCCCAAAAGAATGAAACACTAGTGTCCGTAGGTATGAAAAAAATTATAGTAGTAATTATGTCAGCTCCTTTAAGAATTCAATTCTGATTGTCAAGCACTTTATGATGAAATCAAATTAGTCACCCACTTAAGCCCACGTGCGCAGATCGTGATGTTGAAATCACAAGATCACTCTTTGACGTCTTGAATGACATTTATGATTTATATAAATGTTAATTTCAATATATTTCTCGCCGCAGTTAACGTTGACCAAGCGGTTTGTTCCTTGCTAATGCGTTAGAGATGGTTTTATGACCAGGTTCAAATGATGACGCCCTGTACTGATGATTCTGAAAGGATGAAACACTAGTGTCTGTAAGTATTAAAAATAATCAGAGTATTAATTATAAATGAATACACACACACACACAAACGCTACTATTTTATATATATATGTGTGTGTGTGTGTGTGTGTGTGTGTGTGTGTGTGTGTGTGTGTGTGTGTGTGTGTACAACTCTTCTACAGCCTACACCACTGAACTGATCATGACCAAACCTGGCATGATGATGGTCCCTCTATCTAGGGATGGTGCACACCGTTTTTCAAGGTTAAGGTCAAAAGTCAAGGTCATAGCCTATGTATATATAATCTCCTACAACCCACACCACTGGATTAATCATGACCAAACTTGACATGATGATGGTCTTTGACCTAGGGATGGTGCACACCATTTTTCAAGGTAATCATCAAAGATTAAGGTCAGGACTTTGCTGTACGGTCAGGTACTCACTTCACGAGTACCCGAGTGTACAGCAAACTCCTGTACAAATGTATCTTTGCTAATATATATATAGTCTTGGAAGTCTTTTAACTTTTAAAGCTATATTTAAAAAAAAACTTTTAGTCTTTCGTTAGAAAACCATTTAGCTAATGAGTCAATTAATCTCTTGCAATCGCTGTATTACTTTGCTTCCAATATATGTATATTATATATATATATATATATATATATATATATATATATATATATATATATATATATATACGTAAATACACAGGGTGGAACGATAAAATTGTCCCCCTAAAGAAAACAACACTACAGAATTATTTTTCAACTTTTATCGAAAAAATCAATTCAGATAACTTGGTTATGTAGTAGAGCTGACATCTTTTTAATGTAGCCGCTTTCAGCTGGAATCACCACCTCGATACAGGTCCAGAACTGAGAGCATGCCTCCTTTCCTATATGTGTTGCTGGGAGCTCAGCGAATACTCGGTCGATGGTGACAACCAGGCTGGCTATGGTATTGTGGGAGGTCATGTTGGTGATGTTCTCAATGTATGAATAAACGAAGTAGTGCTGCGGGTTCAGGTCAAGGGAGGAGGAGGCCAGTGAGAGAAGGGTACAAAGTTGTAGCACTCCTTATGAAGCCAAGCCTGGATCTTTTTTGGACTTGTGCACCGGGGCCAAAGCCTGCTGCTACACCCAGTGTTTGCCAGCGGCCACCTGATTGCATCAGGGGATCACCACACTCTTCAGGTACACTTTGGTGTTGATTTTCAAGTTGACTTTGAAGATGTGAGGTGGCATGATGTGGCCCTCACTTAAAATCACGCCAAAGACCATGATCATGGCCAGAAACTTTGTTTTCATCACTATGGGCATGCCTCTGTTATTCATGGCAATCCAGTTATGCATTTTGAGGGTGCTGGCAATGGTCCTGTTGTCATAACTTTGATCGGTTAAGAGCATGAGTTGTACAGCGGCACATCTCCAATTTCGCACATTGAATATTGTGTCACTTTCAGTAGGCTCTTGGGATTTCTACAAAACTGGTCAACTAGTAGTGTACAACAAAAAAAGAAAACTGGTTTTATCAAACGAAAATGAAATCATGTCGTCTTGTCTAGGGCTACGATTTTATCGTTCCACCTTGTATATATATATAGTAAGTTTTGAAAAGGTTATTCTGTGTAGCTTGATTGCCATATATACTTTTAAAACTTACTACCAAGCTCTACTTACGTATCGAGCACTGTTGAAGTAAATATTGAAAATATTTACATAAACTTTTATGTGGATATATAAAATAATAGTGGCCTGGCAAGGCCACAGAAAAGACAACCAAATAAAAAAAAAAATCTAAGCAAAATTCAATCAAAGCAGCAAAACTAAAGTTGATCTGCCAGGACACTATATAAACAAATGTAGGCAAATTTTGGCATATTTTATTGGTTTGAAAATATAGGTTCTTTTTTAACAATTGTCAGAAAATTTTAACCATAGAATAGTATTATAGTCTTCAAAAAACCTGCAAATGTTCATGTAGTTTTGTCCCATGGAACCAAAGATATGCGCATTTCAATATTCAATTTGTCTATGAGTATATATATATATATATATATATATATATATATATATATATATATATATGTGTGTGTGTCAAAACATTGTTAATTCATTACCCACATAGCATCAGCCATATAGCGTAATGGTGAGAAGCCTTGACTGTCATTTGGGCGGTTGGGTTTCGATCCTGGCTTGAGGCAGTTGCCTATCTAGCCACACTGATGAGCTGTGAAACAGCGAAATAGTACTGTATGTGGGTGACTAAAAAGATTTTCTTTTGCTTGCAAAGAGAAGGTCTCAAAGACTTAATAAAAAGAGTCTTTAAAATTTTCAAATGATAGGGAGAGTGCGACTTATTACGGATCCTAAACATGTCAGCACTGAAATTCGTGGCACACGCATGATTATTTATAAGATAGTCGCAAATCGCAGAACCATACGTATTACTCAGAACATCCATGGATGAAAAGTTTGCATAACGAATCTTTGAAGGCACATGCTGTTTCAAACGAAAATCTAATCTTTGCGATGTTTGCCCAACATAGTGCGCACTGCAACTACATTTAAATGAATAAATAATAGAAAAATTATGGGGGGGGGAACATCTTTGCAAATAGACGGCAACATAGACCTAGTTGAAAAAACAACACGCGGGTTCGATGCAAAATAACACCGTTGCAAATCTTAGTGATAAATTTGAGTTCGTCATTCAAATTAACTTCAGAACAAATCATCAAGGCCCTATGTTATGCAAATTTTTAACCCTCGGATGTTCTGAGTAATACGTATGGTTCTACGATTTACGACCATCTTATAAATAACCATGCGTGTGCCACGAATTTCAGTGCTGACATGTTTACGATCCTTAGTAAGTCGCACTCTCCTATCATTGGAAAATTTTAGAGACTCTTTTTATTAAGTCTTTGAGACCTTCTTTTTGCAAGCAAAAAGAAAATCTTATAGGACTTAATTTAGTCTCTATGTAATTTCCCCCCCGTTTATTTATTTTTTTTCTACCCCCCCCCCGCCATATTCATGACTTTTTTTGTTTGTTTTAAATTGTATTTTCCTCGATTTAGCTTCGATAAGTGAGGAACGAAACCTGGCTAGCTAACCTTTATTTTCATTTTTTATTTTTTAAATTCATTATGCTTTTTGGTCTGTATTTAGCCGTTATAAAATTCTGTACCCCCCGGAAAATTTTCATATATATATATATATATATATATATATATATATATATATATATATATATATATATATATATATATATATAAATTTACAATTAAATTTATCAAAATGATCTAAGATGGTAAAACTAAAGCATATTATAAATATTAAAGAATTAATATTTATAAATTAATCTCAACCAGATGTAAAAGCTCGATAAAACCAAATAGGAGATAGAGCTTATAATAAGACTATCCACTTATTAAGTTGTTCATTTTCAGATTAAATATGTTTTTAACTCTATTTCAAAGTGTTTTTAAACATGTTTTATTAACTATTTGCTCTTATATATATATATATATATATATATATATATATATATATATATATATATATATATATATCACATTTTTGACAATTTTCTAAATTCCAAATCTCAGCGACTATTAATCAGAATTTAACAAATGAAGGCTCGTTGGAAAGGTAATGATCTGAATTGTGTAGTGGGCTATATAACATTTGCCTTTAAGGTCGCATATTAAGAGGATCATCCATCATCTAGAGTCTATTTTAGGCACTTTTTTTCAGTGATAAAATGTTTCAATCATAGTCATTTGTTTTCCTAGTTTTGCAAATGAATTACAAAATATTTGATATTTCCCCAAAACCTTTGGCCTTGATGGATGGAAGACCAAAACTTGCTGCTATGATTTCAAATGATCTGAAATAACAGCAAGGAGAGACTTGATTCCAAATATTTCTTATATGTTATATCTGCCCTCTTTGGTTTTATACACAAAGTAAATTTTGCAGTGTGTAAGGATTATTTTATACTGGAGATATTCATAATCGTACCCTATTTCCAACAGAGGAGAGATATAACATATGAGAAATATTTGGAATCAAGTCTCCCCTTACTGTTATTTCAGGTTATTTTTAACCATAGCAGCAAGTTTTAGTCTCCCTCTCCATCAAAACCAGAGGTTTTGGGGAACTATATTGTGAAAAAAATATATTCTTTAAAACTGAACATATATATTTGCATATTTTCTTTACATAGTCAACGAATATTTTTTATACCCTTAAATTCAAACTTTACAAAAGTATTTTTCTCATCAGAGGAATAAGTCTACCTTTGAAATAATAAAATACCTTTAAATATTTTTCATTCATTCATAGCCCTTGAGCCCCTGGAGGGGCACAGGCCATCTACCACTTTTTGTAGATGTTTTTGCAGCGAGGAGTTCTTTTTACAGGATGAGGGTGTTGGCCCCACGCCCAACCTTCCCAGAAAGTACATACAGCGCCTAGCCTTCCCAAATGGTCACCCATCTGGTACTGGCCAGGCTCAACGTTGCTTAACTTCGGTGATCTGGTGAGAACTGGTGTGTCAACGTGATTGTGCCGTACATTAAATATTTTTAGAAAATATTAAAAGTTTTAGTTTTTGAACATTTTTAAAAACAAGTACAATTATATTTCCATATAACAAGAAAAAAATATGTGATTCCCAAACACCTGTTTCACCCTCTCTTAGTCCTTCAGTATGGCTAGAGATAGCAAGTGTTTAAAACTGATTATTTGAAACCTAATAGTTTACTCAGCAATCAAGATAAACCTTACTCGATTACATTCGCCATTGCCACCAAGATAAAAGAAATTATAATGCTTATATTTTACACTAGCAGTTCAGCCCGGCTTTGTTTGGGCCCTATGTACTGTTCATAACTTTATGTGCATATGTGTATATATATATTAAAAAGTTTGACTCATGTCCAGGTAACCTACATCTAAAATTTCAAGTGTTTTGGCCCAAGATTGGTGGAGGAGTGTGATAGAGTCTTCAATGGTCAACTCTGTCAATTTTGACCTTTTGACAGCCAAACTTTAACCCCGAAACTGATCAAAGAGCTTCCTGCGTGTCTGAATACCCTTTATGTAAAATTTCAAATGTTTAGACCCAAAATTGGCTGAATAGTTTGGTAGCGTTTTCAAAGATCAAATCGTTGAACTTTGGACCCTTGACAGCCAAATTTCTGGCCGAAAACCAATTAAAAAGATTTCCCCAAATCTCAATACCCTTTATGTCAAATTCTGACTCTGTAGACTGAAAATTGACAGAGTAGTTTGGTAGGGAAATGTACACACACACACACACACACACACACACACACACACACACACACACACACACACACACACACACACACATAGAGACAATTTCACTTTTATATATATATATATATATATATATATATATATATATGATTAGTTTTTTTGGAAAAAGAATTCCAGCAGAGTGCTCAATTAAAAGGAAAATCCAAATTTTAAGAGCGTACTTATATTTTGTGTACAGAAAGTTGTTAGTTGAGACAGGTCATTGGTACCGTCGGTTTCAAGCCCGATAATAAGGCCCGTTTAAGGTATCCTTATCGAGCTCTCTTCAGCCGAGAGACGAATATTGGCTGAAGAGAGCTCGATAAGGATATCTTAAACGGGCCTTATTATCGGGCTTGAAACCGACGGTACCAATGACCTGTCTCAACTAACAACTTTCTGTACACAAAATATATATATATATATATAGATAGATAGATAGATAGATAGATAGATAGATAGATTATCGACTGTCTATAGAGCTTAATTCTTTTAGAAACAGCAATGCTTTATACTAAGTGACAGCTGACAAACCAGACGTAATGAGCAAATGTAATCATCCACAAAAACAAGTTTCACCAGAATCAGCAGTTCTACTGCCAGTTACCTAGAGAACTCTATTCTATATGAAGAGTAATGCTTTACGCTATGGGAAAATCGTTATTTTGCAGACTAGATAGCTCTGTGAAGTAAAGTGAGGTATAGTGAATAGTTACATAAATGCAATAATGTTTCGATCGATCCCAGATCTCATTAGACCATTAACTTGATTACTTTAATAGCCAGGTTCTATAGCCTTTCGTCTTTCTTTTTTAAGCATTTGAGTTTATTTATTTATCTATTTTTACCTTATTTTAATTAATTTCTTTCAACTAGCTGCGCACATCAGCACACGAACACCCACGTCCTATGCATATATATATATATATATATATATATATATATATATATATATATATATATAGGCTTACAAACAAGTCAATAAAGAACTCTTCCACAATATTCAGTGACATAAAACGTACACAGTAAATCTTGGTTATATGTATGAGTGCATACGTTAGCACGTAGATCTCTACAATCCATACCATTCACCGATAAAATCACAAAGCATTTAAACGTAGAACAGGTAAATATAAAGTAAAAAGCTTTGAATATTTTGAAGCACAGTAAAAAAAAATGTTTAGTTTTTTTCTTTCTTCATTCTTAGACATTAGTAAAAATTAAATCTGTATGAATTAGTTATTGGCACGGATTTCTCAAATTCTTTTTTAGAAATAATTTTGGTGTTTACTGGATGGGCCACATGAAGGTTGCCAACATCCCTAAGCAAAAGCAGTGCTATGGAACGAATTAGACTCAAACTTTGGACACCCGGGTCGTCAGTCCAGATTGTTAACCACTTAGCCACTGTTACTTCTCACATTGTGGAACAACGTCATAATGGATATAGTGAAGGATATACTCTGGAACATCCAAGCAATCTCTCGGGTCTCATTTCTGCAAGTGTCTATCATTTATCCAATGTCTCATATGAATCTGGCAGTAATTGGGACCAAGGACATCTGACATTTCGACCGAGATTGTCTGGAAGCTCAAACGGCCGATTAAGGAACTGAATTTGTCATATTTTATTGTTTTGGCAAACTGAGATGTGGTTAGTGACGGGCAGAGGAAGGAGGACAACATAGTGGTGACTCCAGGCATCAAAATTGATAGGGAGAGGCATTCAATCATATTCAAACTATCTCACGTTCTCATAATATTCCTCAGTACTAGAACTTATACTTGAGTTTTTGAAACATACAATCAAGAAGTTGGCCTCAGGAATCACTAGATTTCTACATGTCATTGGCTTTGGTACTGAGATTGACAACAGATTTTGCAATTCTTGATGGATGTGTTCATCTGTAATGGTAGTAAAAGGAAGTGGCAAATGAGACTTGTACAGGAATCGATGCTATGTCTTGGATTATCTCAGACTGATATCATTTTTGATATCACTCACCAATTTTGTTGCCTATTACAAATTTGTGCCTATTTTATGATGCCAAAAACGATTCTTTTAATTGTTTCATTTTTGTCTTTGTTTAAAACTTTATTTTTCATTGCTTATCCTAATAAGATGATCAATATTTATAGATTTTAAACTACGAATAAAATTAATATCTAAAGATGCCCCCCCCGTAAGTGTATTTTTACATTTCCCAAAATATATGGTTATATTACATGTGTTTTTGTGGCAGTTCACCCCCTCCCCAAATAAACAACTCTACAAATAAATATTTAAGGATTGAAAAAGAATCAAAATCGGTAATTGTATCGGAATCAAAAATTTTAAACAAAATCGCTAATTGTATTGGAATTAGGAAAGTTATTGGAATCGTCCCATTACTAATTGTTACCTTTAAAAGTGATTATATATCATTTTTTTTTCTTTTCAACAATATTTTCAGTGAAGGTAAAAAAAAATAAAACTAAGGTGGCGACTCCCACACCCCATCTATGTTTGTGCCACTTCCAGCTTGGGTGTTTGAAGGTAGGTAGCATTGGTTCTGCTTCATGCAGTACTCGATCATGTACCAAGCATTTTAGGTCTTCACTGGCCTTGCTGATCATCTCCAGACCATTAATTAGAGATCTTCAAAACGGCACTGAAGTTAGAACCTTTTTTGATGCGATATAAAAATAAAAGCAAGATTAAATGTAGAATTATAATTAAAAGTCTTTACAGTGCTGTTATATTCCTAAATACTTAGGAAATAAAGACAAACGTGAGTTACACCGAGTGGTATGTGTAATGGGGTTTATTTATAATACAGAAACGTAAGGCTGCTCGCCTAAGGTAAATAGAAGTACATAGTAACAAGTATGGGGAAGAAAGTCTGATAATCAACACGTAAGACTATCCGTCTTACTGCGACTGCTTGTCTGCCGCTGTCTGCCCAACAGTCCAATATATATATACAGTTTGTAACCGGTGTATAGCCAGTTATGTTCCTTCACAACACCTCCCCCTGAAGCTGAAATCTTCCTGATTTTAGCTTAAATACCTCTTCCTTTTAGGGTCAGGGCTTAATCTCCTGGTAACTTTTCTCTTTCTTGCGCTTTTCCTTCTGGTCAGCGTTACCCGGGGTAAAGGTTTCTGTCCAGCCCGTATGGTCGGTTCAGGCGAAATATTCATTGTTTGCGGTACACACGCTGGTTTTGGTATATCAAAAATATCGCACAATGTTTCCATTGGTGTCTCTTCCACATTTGGAGACAGTCTGGGACGTATTTGATTTCTGTGTCTTTTGCAGACAAAACTTAATCCTTGGATGGTATAGACCATGCTCCCAATCCTTTTTTTGATAATACCTTCAACCCACTGATTTCGTCCATTTTGAAAATTTTTGAAATATACATTTTCACCTGGGGAGAAGCACTTGGTATTAAGGTTTTCTTTTTTGAAAACTTTCTTTTTCTCTGGTAGCAGCCTATCGAAGACAGATCTTATCTTTCTTGCAAACATTAGCTCAGCCGGGGAAGAATTGACATTATTATTAGGATTTGGTGTCACCCTGTAAATTGCTAAAAATGTTTGAATACATTGTTCGTCTGTGTCCGTAGTAAGATTTTTCTTAAGTGCCCTTTTAAACATATCTACAAATTTTTCGGCCAACCCATTCGATCGTGGATGGTACACAGGTGTTGTCATATGTAGAATATTTAGTGAGTCACAGAATTCTTTGAATTCATGAGCAGTAAATGCTGTTCCATTATCGCTCACTAAGGTTTTTGGCACTCCAAAACGGCTAAAAATTTCATTAAGCGCACTCACAGTGTTTTTTGCTGTTGGATGTCTAAACTTAAATATTTCTGGCCATTTTGAAAAAGAATCTACAATAATCAAGTAAAAATAACCATTTATAGGTCCCGCATAATCAATATGCAGACGTGACCAGGGTAGGTCCGTCTTTGGCCATGGCGTCGTTTTTACTGGAGGATCTCGAGCTGCTAATTGACATCCTCTGCATGTCTTGACACATTTTTCAACTTCCTTGTCCATACCAGGCCAGTACACATATCCTCTCATAAGGGATTTCATTCTCGAAATGCCCGGATGACCTGTATGAAATTCCTTCAGAATTTTCCTCTGTAACGTTAGTGGAATTACGATCCTCTCACCATACATGAGCACATCTTCACAGATGGAAAAAGGCGTTGTTTGATCTACCTTTTTATTTTTTTTTATCCATCCCAATTGATTTTTCATTTTCTTAATCAAAATGTCATTTACTGCCTCTTTTTTTATTTTTTCGAAAGTTACCGGAAGTTCACGTATCATATTACACATTGAACTTGTACATTCACTTTCGTCTTTAAGCGCAGCAATTACCGTTTCTTCGAAACTTTCGCTTCTTTTAGGGATCAACCGTGATAATGCATCTGCGTGTCCTAACTTTTTGAAGATACATGTTCCATCTTAAACTGATAGTTTAAGAGGGTTACAGCCCATCGCTGTAATCGATTCGCAGTATGTGTGGGAATGCCTTTCTTTGATCCAAATATGGTAAGTAGGGGTTTATGGTCGGTTTGCAAAATAAAAGATCGTCCATGGAGAAATCGATTGTACTTTGTAATTCCAAATATTATCGACAGCGCCTCTTTTTCAATTTGGCTGTAATTTTTCTCCGCTGCAACCAACGTTCTTGAAGCATGGGCGATAGCTTTTGTCCTACCATCCTCATACTTGTGAAGTAATACAGCGCCAACACCGTAATCACTGGCGTCCGTTGCTAGTATTAGTTCCTTTTCTGGATTGAAATGTGCCAATGCTAAGTCTGACAGTAGACATCTTTTGATATTTTGGAAAGCAGATTCACATTCCTTATTCCAGTTCCATTTAACACCCTTTTTCAGTAACTCGTTAAGAGGAGCTCTTAAATTATGTATGTTAGGGATGTAAATTGCATAGTATTGAACTAATCCCAAAAACGATTTTAATTTTGTCACTGAATCTGGAGCAGGCATCTTTTCAATTGCTTCAGTCCTTTGTGGATCCGGTCTTCGACCCTCTTTGTCGATTATTTGACCTAGATATTTAATTTTTTTCATAAAAAAATCGCATTTTTCTGGGCTCAATTTAAAACCAAATTCCTGTATTCTTTTGAATACTTCTTTTACATGCTTTTTATGATCTTGCAAATTTTCACTTTTAATTAGGATATCGTCAAGGTAGGCCATTGAAAATTCCAACCCTGCCAGCATCGTGTCCATAATTTGCTGGAAAATAGCAGGAGCAACCTTTAATCCAAAAGGAAGCCTCTTTAGCTTAAAAATGCCCTTATGAGTATTTATGCCTAAGTATTTGGAGCATTCATCGCTGATCTTAATTTGCAAGTAAGCATCTGAGAGGTCTATCTTAGAAAAAATTTTTCCTCCGTTAAGCTTAGAGAACAGATCTTCTGCGGACGGAAGGGGATAATTATGGTCCAATAGACAGTCATTTAAACCCGTTGAAAAATCTCCACAGACCCTTATTCTGTTATTTTTTTTCTTTACATACACGGTTGGACTTGCCCAATCTGTGTGGTTAACTTTTTCAATGACTTCCAGTTGTTGAAGTCTATCCAACTCTTTTTCGATTGCGTCCATCGCTGAAAAAGGCACATTCCTTTTAGGTTTGAATACTGGAGTGGCATTTTTCTTTAATTCAAATTTTGCCTCTGTCTTAATACAGAGTCCTAGTCCTTCGGCAAAAACATTGGGAAATTCAGTTTTCAAATCCTTCAGGAAGTCTTCCCTTTGGTTTGCTTTTTCTGCAGTTAAAACGTTACAAAACGAATTTATGGGTTTCTCCCATAAATTAAACAGGACAATCCAATCTACCCCAAACAGGCATGTATTCTTTCCTGGTACGACGTACACTTTGGATTTATGAGTCTGGTTAGCGAATGTCACTTTGCATTTTAATTCTCCCTTGAACTCTAATCTTTTGCCGCACACACTTCTCGCCGTCTTTCTGGTTTTCGTTAATTCAGGTCGACCTATCCTTTTCCATATATCTTCATTTATAATACTAATATCTGCACCGCTATCCAGAAGCAATGTAACCAGATGTCCATTTATCCGAACATCAACATATTTCCGTCTTTCGCAGCTTTTTTCTTTATTCATGCGAAATGTATTTACATTATCGGTCCCTTGTCTTTTCTTCTGGGCACAGTATGTTCCCTTGTGACCTCTGAGACCACATTCATAACATATTTTGTTCCTAAACCAGCAGGTCTTATTGTTGTGTCTTAAACTACCACAACATTTACACTTTAGCTTTGGGTCTTTGTATCCTTTAAGGATCCTGTGTTCTTGGAACCTGGACTTTCTTGTGGTCCCTTGCCTTTTTACTTGCTGCACCTTAAAAATATTTTTCTCTTCAATGCGAGTGTTGTCTTTCTTTATGTTAATCAGACGTTGACACTCTTCAGTGACTTTTTGCAATGTTATGTTAGGATCCGCCTCCATAATTGTTAGGATCTGTGAACGTATATCTTTGTCCCTTGGTGCTGTGAGACCTTGTACAAAGATTAAACATTTAAATTGGTCTGCGGAAATTTCATTCAATTTAAATGATTCGCATAAACAGTTCACAGTGCAAGCATATTCTAGATAGTCTTCAGCTTCTGCCTTCTGAATGTTCAAACATTTGTATCTAGAGTGAAATAGGCTATCCCTTTTATCAAATATTTTCGACAAGGTACTAATTGTTTCCTCGAACGAAACCTCCTCCGGTTTTTTTGGTAGAATTAGATTTGCATACTTGGTGTTTTCATCAGTACCCAGTTTTTGTAGTAGCAGGGTAACTTTTTCCTCATCGGTCCAGTCTAAACATCTTTTCGTAAAAATTGTTTCGTATCTTCTGTAGTATGCAGGGAAAGTAACACCAGTATCCGGGGAGTAACGAAATTCCGTTAGTGAATTTGAAATACCCTCGGCAGAAAAATTAGTCTTCTTCCCGGTCGACGTTAGAATTAGCTTTTCTAAATTCTTTTGCTGTGTCGACATTTGTCGTTGTAGTATGTTTGTTTGTTCTTGTTGTGCCTCTAAAGTTTTTTGTGTTCTTTCTTGTTGTTGTTGCAGCTGTTGCTGTAGCTGTTGTTGTTGAATTTGTTGTTGTTGTTGTTGTTGCGCTAAAAATTGTTGAGTCATTTTTGTCTGTTCCTGGATGCTAAGGGCTAGAGCCTTAGTTAACTCTGCTAATTGTTCCATGTTAGCTTCTAGTACAAAAATGTCTTTTCGAATTCTACACAATAATTCCAAAGAAAAATCGTAAATTTACGTATATCGTAAATTAGTAGCAATATGCAGACACAACACGTTTCAACAAAGTTCATCCATAGTAATTCAACAGGCTTTGTAAAATAATTCTTTTTTTTTTTTTTTTTTTTTTTTTTTTCAACAACGTAAGTTCATACACAAAATATTTCTTACTTCCCACGACAAATAGTTCCAATTATTTATATAAAGGCAATAACAAACAATTAATTTTCCAAAAAAAAAAAAAATATATGGCTGCCGTTCCCACGTGGCATAAAATGGTACAATAGTCGTTGTATTTATATTTTTTTCTTTCGAAACTCGTAATCCTTTAGTGTAGTTTCGAATTCAACTTGCGACCATTTTTTTTTTTTTTTTTTTTTTTTTTTACTTGTCAAAATAAATATAAATTCCACTTTACCTTGAACATGTTTCTATAATTTCTTGTGAGTTCTTTACGAAGAAAAATCCGTACTTTTTGCTACTTTAGGTAGGAAAAATTTTTAAATTCATTGACGCACGTGGTCAAAAATCCTTGTGTAGTTTGTTTTTTTCGTAAAACAAAAAATCCTTGCATTGTACACAGTCCTTGGTACGGTAATTTATCTCTGTTAAGAGAAAGAACATCCTTTCGTCGCCATTGTTATATTCCTAAATACTTAGGAAATAAAGACAAACGTGAGTTACACCGAGTGGTATGTGTAATGGGGTTTATTTATAATACAGAAACGTAAGGCTGCTCGCCTAAGGTAAATAGAAGTACATAGTAACAAGTATGGGGAAGAAAGTCTGATAATCAACACGTAAGACTATCCGTCTTACTGCGACTGCTTGTCTGCCGCTGTCTGCCCAACAGTCCAATATATATATACAGTTTGTAACCGGTGTATAGCCAGCTATGTTCCTTCACAACAAGTGCAAAATTATTTTTTCTTCTTTTTGCTGAGATCAGTAAAATATGTATGCACATATGTAGCCAAAATGTTTGTGTAAATAAGAATTTATACTAAAATATTGCTCTACTTAGTACTAAACACTATTACATAAGCACAATAGCTTTAACTTCTATGAACAAAACTGAAAAAACAAATCTAAATCTATATGCTTACATATGTGTATGAATAATGGTATGTGTATATGTTTATATATTTTTATATGGCATAATCACGTTGACCCACCAGTTCTCGCCAGATCACCGAAGTTAAGCAACATTGAACCTGGTTAGTACCAAATCGATACCATTTTAGAATTCTAGGTGCTGTATGTGCTTTCTGCTTATGCTTTCAGTCGTCCTAAACTTCCACTTGCCACTGGTATTTAACAATGTAGACTCAGGAGATGTGTGGTTAGAAATTGTACAACTCTTGCCACAAAAATTCCACATGCACGCCCTCTTACAGTGGGTATCCATAGTCTGTCAAAACTGAAGGAAGCTACCATATTTCTATGTATAGGTTTCACTTTCACACAGCTGTTAAGCATATGGGTGCATAATGTGGGTTATATTTAGTTTTAGTTTTATGCAAAGGTGGCAAAGAGGGCGGAAGTCCTTCATTAAAATTCATATACTTCCAAATATTGTGAAATCTTAGCAATAAGTATTAGACATCAATTAATACATTTCCCTAAATTTCTCTTTCTTCAGAGTATTTTAAAAGATTTTGAGGAATCATAGTATGGCCACAATCTCCCATTTCAAAATTAAGACATTTCAGATTTGCATTAAATTTGATCCAAGTAAAAAATTTTTTCTGAATTTCAATTGTTTCTTATGATTCTTTACAAAGATTAAAATCAAGGTAAACATTATATCTAGAATCCTTATTCTAATTTTGATCAAAACTCATTACATGATTTTGATTCTAGAAATTATCTAAAATTTAAGGAATTTTAAGAAGAAATCGAAATTCGGAGAATTTTGCTTCATGAGTATCTGTAGATGAAATTCAATGGAATTCTGATGTATTTGAATTTTCAAATAAGAGATTGTGCCCATATTAAAACCCTTTTAAATATTTTAAAGAAACTAAAATTTACACAATATTTATTTATTGATGTCTAATACCGATTGTTAAAATTTCACAAAACATCACAGAAATTTTCATGAACTTCTACCCCTTTTTACCCCCTTCGCATAAAATTAAAATAATTATAGCTCACATGAGACCACTTACACTGAAATGTTTATATAATAGTTGTTACTCGTACAACAGCATTGCTTCCATCAAAATCTTCATTAATTGATGCCTCTGAGTTCAGACATAGTTTGAGGGGGGGGCCACAGCATCGTTACCACTAACCTAGAGTACTCTAGTAGTATCTCACAATACTACCAGACTTTATTAGATTGTAGTCACTCTATGTAGTCACCCTAGCTATGGGTCAATAACTCAACTGCCTTGTGTATGTCTTGGGAAAGGCAAAGACTAAGGGAGTAAACCCTGGCGAAAATCTCGTTTAGAGTCACGATAGACGGATGGTGAAGCTCTTCAACACCTTTCCAGCAACTCTTGCAGCTGTGCGTGCTCCAGCCATATTGGCTTGTCTTTCCATTGGACTTTGTCTGCTATGCCGAGAGGGGGGATCCTGGAAACTGGGAAAACCTAGGTTTTCTTATCATCTGCCAAAAGGCAATTTCAACTTCAACTGTACAGACGCAGCAGATGCTGCAGTGCATAAGATGCAGAAATTTAGAATTTATAAGTTTAAGAAGCAATGCAGAATTATTATTGTTTTAATTAATACAAATTTATTTAAATTCAACTAAGTTTCGACAATATGACGTCATTTTCAGACATAGAATCAGTTTGTGTATTTTTCTTTTCTCTTTTTACCTGGTGTAACTAGAAAAGTAAAGTTCGTATGAAGTTCAACTAAGATTTTTTTTTTTTTAAAGTTCAAATCAAGAGGATCGCGCCTGGCTCGTGTGAAATGAATTAGAGATTTTTCTTGATGTAAGCGTTGCATTAATGTAAATTGGATTTTGTAAGTTTCAAATGCCTTAAGAGAGCAGAATTATAATATTTTTTTCAAATAAATGTTTATTAAAATCAACACCTATTTCACACAGTAAGGGAAAAATCTTTATTTTAAAATTTTACAAAAGGTTTTCTGACCGTCTGTAAAATATTAATACTTTAAAATGAATATTATGCTCTTATACCGAATTTCCTTGAACTGGACACTTTCCCACAAAGACCACGCAGTGTATATATATATATATATATATATATATATATATATATATATATATATATATATATATATATATATATAACTACTTAATTTATTTCAGGTGTTCACAAAATAAAATTTACTCTAGGATAGCGATACAAAATAGTTTTAAAACCAACAAAAACAATAGAAAATAAACAAATAAATAAATTAAATAAACATGAACATACATAAACGATCACACATATATGTATGTATGTATATATATGTATATATATGTGCATATATGTATGTACACATATATATATTTACTTGTGGTTTCATTAAATACTTTTACATACAAAATCCAATCCCGCATTTTGCTAATTCCTGCCCTCTGATGAGAAGGAGAGTATTTCTTCGAAACTCTGCGGATTAAGGACTATCCACTTATCTTGTGCTCCCTTTTTAAAATTAAATATGTTTTTAACTCTTTTTTAAGATGTTTTTTAACATGTTTTATTAATCATTTGCTCATATATATATTTATATATAAACTAACAATAAAAGAATAAAAAAACGCTAACCTAGTTTTAAAACAGATCCTTTGTCCGATAAAATGCATGCCCATTGGCTTATAGGAAGGGGCACGGTGGATATTATAAAGCTGATTGGCTAACTAAAATCTCATAGCGTATTCCAATTTCTTCTGTAGCTGTTTACTTGAACCGGTTCAAGTAAACAGCTACAGAAGAAATTGGAATACGCCATACTAAAGCCTGATTGTCACACCTGGTGAATTTCAAAAATGCAATCTGGACGTGAGGACTCTTTAGAAGAAGGATAGGCAATAAAATTCTGTTTTAAACTTGGAAAAATGCCACAGAAACTGCTTTTGGATCATCTTGCATGAATCCAGCATCATTTTTTGAGTGGCATAAGAGATTAAAGGAAAGCAGAGAGTCTGTAAGGCATTATGAGAAGTGTGGAAAGAGTAAGGAAAACAGAAAACCAGAGTTGATTGGCCAAATAAAGAATTTCATGGATAATGACTGTCATGTATGTATAGAGACAATAAGTGCACAGTTTGATGTCAGTGTGGGAACTGTTTCACACAATTATTCGCAAGGAACTGAAAATGCAGAAGATTTGCATGAATGCCCCACAACTCCATCCTTGTCAAAAACTATTTGGCCAAGATGGGCATTAAAACAGTTCCCTACCCTCCCTATAGTCCAGACCTTGCTCCCTGTAGTTTTTGGTAATTCTCTAAGCTCATGGAAAATCTTAGGCACTGCTGTTATGAGACAATTGATGAGCTGAAAGAGGCTGTGATGAGAGTCATTGAGATGCTCCCACAAGAGAGCTTCTATGGGGCCTTCCAGAAGTTGTTGGAATGGTACAACAAGTGCATTACAGCCGGAGGAGATTACTTCAAAGGGGATTAGAGCTTCATGTGTGTACTTTCAATAAAAGTGCCCTTATGAAACCTTTGGAAACTTATTTAAAGCGCACCTTATATATATATACAGGACACACATAAATATCTAAATTATAATATATTTTTTCAAGTTTACAAATTGAATAATTCTGTAAACTTAAAGCAAGTAAAAATATTAATATATAAATATCATATTTATAGGACAATCCTAACCAGATAAAAAGTTCAATATTCGAGGTAGAGCATCGATACAAGAAATTGAAATTAAACTCTGTAAATTAGAATTTACAATAATTATTATTCGACAAGGAATACAAGTTGAAAAGTTAAAATTTTCGTTATTCCATGGAGTGGCTTTTATCCTCAGAGAAAAGTTGTTAGCAAAAATAATATTCATAGGCAAGCTATAATTGAATATCATATATATATATATATATATATATATATATATATATATATATATATATAGACTCATCCACATACAGTACTGTTTCACTGTTTCACAGCTCATCAGTGTGGCTAGACAGGCAACTACCTCAAGCCAGTATATATATATATATATATATATATATATATATATATATATATATATATATATATATATATATATATATATAAATTCAATTAACTTTCTTGAAGTTATATTTTTGGATTTTACCATCATTGGATTATTTATCTTTCACCAGACTATCCATTCACGTGTAATCACCTTTTTCTTCACCATATTCTCTCTGCTTTACTTTTTTGTTATCAAGTAAGATCTTTGACTTACTTGTTGTTTCATCAAATACTTTTGTATGCAAAATCCGATCCTGCATTTTGCTAATTCCTACCCTCTGATGAGAAGGAAAGTATTTCTTCGAAACTCCGCAGATTAAGGACTATCCACTTATCAAGTGTTTCCTTTTCAGATTAAATATATTTTTAACTCTTTTTCAAAGTGTTTTTTTAATATTAACTGTTTGCTCGTGTATATATATATATATATATATATATATATATATATATATATATATATATAAGCTGAGATAATTGTTTTCCAGAGTTTAATGAGGTTAATACAAGAGTGCTCAATAGCAAAGTAGAGCAGTCTATACACTTTATTTGTTTTTACACTAGCAGTAATATGTTGCTAAACAATCAATATCATGTTTCGATCAGCTAGTTATCAGTAAATAGAGACCTCTTCAGGTGATACAGCTTATATGAAAGCAAAGTTTGCAATGAAAATATTAGGTCTTCTTCGTTCCAGAGAGATAATTTCAGGAGGTTCCGTCAAATGTTATGAAAAATAAGGTTTGGTTGTATGTAAATAATACCCAATAGTGGTGCAGATTAAGGTTGGTGTTGAGATATAGGAATAAAGAGGAAAGGATGAGGGGTTAAAGATTGAGATAGAGATAATGGGAGACTAGATAAAATAGTACCCTTATGAGTATGTAATAGCCACTGTAAATCTTAAACATACTAGTGTGTATAAGTTCAATCAGCATGGAAAGTTGGACTTTAACAGATTTATGCTAAAAGGGGTTTCAGATTTAGTTATTCAGTTATAAAAATGCCTTTAATTAATTAGTCAAAAGAAGGAAGAAAAGGAAAAGACGCAAGGGAGAAAAGAAGAAAGGAAAAAAGTAAATAAAAGAAGAATGGAAAGAAGGAAAAGAGGAAGAATGAAAAGGGAAAAGCCATAAATAGGGGATGAATAGGAAGGAGAAAGACATGCTTTAGAATAATTCCGGTTAAATCTGAAACCCCTTTTAGCATATATCTGTTAAAGCCCACATTTCCATGCTGATTGAACCTATTCACTCCCATTTCTCATCATAGCTTTTTTATTTATTTAATATGCTAAGTTTTGAAAATTGTATAATAATAATAATAATAATAATAATAATAATAATAATAATAATAATAATAATAATAATAATCTATATATTAATAGGATAGAGTGTGTGTTATTTATTTTGTGTTTCACACTTACATCTCAGTGACTATTTTTTAATTGTTATGGGCTTCCATTTCTTGTAATAAGTAATTTTACCAAAAATTCTTCATAAGTTTTGGTTTCGGTTTCAATTATAGCTGATGGCACTTCAGTAATCTATTTATTTTATAAATAATTTTAACAAGAATTCATCATAAGTTTTAGTTTCGATTTTGATGATAGCTGAAGGAACTTAAGTTATATATACATATATTTTTTTCATAAGTTTTGGTTTCAGTTTCGATTAAAGCTGATGCACTCAAGTCATATGGATATATTTTTTATTTTTGAAATCAGAACTTTATAATATATAAAAATCGATAGAAAATTAACTCTATAATAATATATACAAATCTGCAAGAATTAAAATATGATATTTAAGCGTACTTTACGACCGGGCTACATTGGGCGTCTCTTGTAGCTTAGATAAATACTTTTACAGTTTTAACAAAACAGTTATTATAACATCAGAGTGTCTCCCTTTAAGCTGAACATATAAAGAATACCAACATCAATATATTACATATGAATGAGTCCCCTGTGGAATTTCCACAGATCCTGCTAATAATAATAATAATAATAATAATAATAATAATAATAATAATAATAATAATAATAATAATAAAATCTCAAAATGTATAAAGCTAATTTATCTCCATGCTTAGATATAATTATCTACTCTAATTGTGATAATAGTAATTAAAAATAGAAGGTAATGGGGGGGGGTAAACAGATTAGTGACTGCAATATTGATGATAATTGATAATGATAATTTTTAATAATAATTATATTGATAATTGATAATGATAATTTTTAATAATAATTATATTGATAATTGATAATGATAATTTTTAATAATAATTATATTGATAATTGATAATGATAATTTTTAATAATAATCATATTGATAATTGATAATGATAATTTTTAATAATAATTATATTGATTAATAATGGTAATAATAGTAGGAAGAAATAGGTTAGAAGTAAAATTTAAAAATCAAAATGCAAAGAATAATGGATTGCAAAAAAACAGAAGATAAGATGTAAACTACAAAAAGATATAAAATAAATCAAGATAATTGATCTGAAGGTATCCACGTATATATATATATATATATATATATATATATATATATATATATATATATATATATATATATATATATATATATATATATTAATGTGATTTATAATTTAAAATTTAAAAATCAAATTTTAATTAAATTAAAAATCAGTTTCATAAGAAGGAACAACAACAAAATCAATTATCTGTACGATCGTTTCGGAAAACAATGCTTTTTATTGTGGTATACATCAAGTTATGTAGAATAATTATATATAGTTTTTTGGTAAGCAAGGTCTCCTCATCAGCAAATTTAGGAGGGTTTTTATTGAATTTAAAAGACACCATAAATAAACCTAGCATTAAAAGTAAGGCAGATGAATCTGAAAAATTGAATAAAAGGTCTGGATTTAAAATTTATAAGAAAATTAATATGGGTTAGAGATAGAAATAAGTAGAGAAAAATATATATTTTTGAATTTACATAATAAATTTGCTTTAAAAATATATAGAGATATTTACCTTTTAATTTTTCTTTTTTTGAAATCAGGAACTGTGGTTAAAGTAGTCATTTAGATATATATGTGTGTGTGTGTGTGTGCGTGCGTGTGTGTGTGTGTGTGTGTTTTGTATTCATTTGGAGTAGATTCAAATAAAAATATTTTAGAATTAGTTTTTAAGTTTATGTTATATAACGGTACATATTATTTACTATTGGGTATCATTTACATACAACCAAATCTTATTTTTCACAACATTTGACGGAACCTCCTGAGATTAACTCCCTGTGAGGAAGAAGACCTAATATTTTCATTGCAAACTTTGCTTTTGTATAAGCTGCATTGCCTGAAGAGGTCTCTAGTTACTAGTAACTAGCTGACCGAAACATGGTCATGACTGGGTAGCAACATATTACTACTTATGTAAAAACAAATAAAGAGTATATATATATATATATATATATATATATATATATATATATAAAAGTTAAATTGTGTGTGTGTGTGTGTGTGTGTGTACATTTCCCTACCAAACTATTCTGTCAATTTTTAGTCTACAGACCCGAGATTTGACATAAAGGCGATTGAGATTTGGGAAAATCGTTTTTTGGCCAGAAATTTGGCTGTCAAGACGTCAAAGTTCAACGATTTGACCTTTGAAAATTCTTCCAAACTCCTCTACCAATTTTGGGTCTAAACATTTGAAATTTTAGATGTAGGTTATTTAGTTGAAAATGAAGACAACGAAAAGAAGTCTCATTTTAAAATTTAATAAACAACTTTATTTGTCATCCTTGTTAGTAGCATGTGCAAGAGAGAAACGGGTTAGTAGGTGGAAGTGTTCTTGTGTCAAGATAGATTTAATATATTGTCGGCTTGTTGAGGAGAGACAGCTCAGTCCACACGTACCTGCAGCCAGCAGTCGTCGGGACGAAGGAGGCTGGTTAAAGGAGAAAGAAAGAGCAAAGTCTTCAGTGTATTTACGTGTTGTAGTGGGTGGGTGGGTGTGTGTCAGTGTATTGACGAGAACAGTTCTGTAGCATGATAAAGAAAGTTTGTGTGGGTACCGCACATGGAAATAAATGGGAGTTTGAATAGAGAGCCATGTTGGTTTGTTATACTCACTTTGGCCGTGGGCAGAAGCCCCCTGACGATGTGTGCTGCTGGGCAGTGCAGGGATAAAGAGGAGTAAGAGGGAGAGTGTTCTTGGTTTTACCTTTTATACACTTGGTCATGTGATTGAGAGCTGGCTTGTGATTGGACAAGCCAGGGAGAAAATGGATTTCAAATCTCGAGCTGCAAGAATT
The DNA here is from genome assembly GCF_053919585.1 of Euprymna scolopes. NCBI lineage: Eukaryota > Metazoa > Mollusca > Cephalopoda > Sepiida > Sepiolidae > Euprymna > Euprymna scolopes. Next base: position 35,519,391 of record NC_136518.1, on the reverse strand, counting down.
AGCTCCTGCCTGTGATTGTAGCAAGTTTTGGTTGCTGCAGTTACTTGGACATGGATCAAACATTTTAATTTGATTTGAACCCAAAACAATAAATGTTAAGGGGTTAAAATTGGGGTCAAAGTTAAAAATAATTTGACCTCTGCAGGATCTATCAAATTACTTAGCCAATTTTTTGTCGAAACATTTCAAATTTTACATAAAGTGTATTCAGAAAAAAGGGCAAGCTTTTTAATCGGTTTTTGGCCGAAAATTTGTCTGCCAAGGGGTCAAAGTTCAAAAGATTTGACCTTTGCAGTCTATAGCAAACTATTCAGTCAATTTGGGTCTAAACATTTGAACTTTTACATAAAAGGCATTCAGACATGCAGGAAGCTTTTTAATCAGTTTTTGGGCGAAAATTTGGCTGCCAAAGTTGAAAGAGTTGACCTTTGCAGACTCTACCATACTCCTCCGCCAATTTTTGGTCTAAACACTTGAAATTTTAGATGTAGGTTTCCTAGACATAAGTCAAACTTTTTGATATATATATATATATATATATATATATATATATATATATATATATATATATATATACATGCTTGCACATAAAGTTATGAACAGTACATAGGGCCCGAGCAAAGCCGGGCTGAACTGCTAATATATATATAATATAAAGCTGAATGTGTGTGTGTGTGTGTGTGTGTGTGTGTGTGTGTGGTCATGAATAGGCTCCTATATGGTTGACTATTTTAAAAAACTGATTACATATAATGATGTATCGAGACACAGGAATGAGTATGCTTGATCTGGTAGAACGGTAGTTCATTAAAATTGTGGGGTCTGCGTTCGCGCCTGGTCCACAAAGTATGGAAATAAAAAATTTAAAAATTTAAAAAAACGTTTACAAGTGTTTTTGATATAGATGTAGATAAGAATACTTTGATAAGTATGTTTTAACTTAAATAGGGATGGTATAATAAAATTATGGGGTCTGCGTTTTAGAATGGAAATAGGCACAAACTTTAATAAAGACTTTTCATATCTATCTGCATAAGTATACTTTGATAATTATGTTTCAGTTTGAAGAAATATGGTATAATAAAATTATGGGGTGTTCGTTCGCGCCTGACCTCCATAGAATGGAAATATGTCACAAAATTTAACAAGGTATTTTAATATAGATCCACAGAATATTGTGATAAGTGTTTCAGTGTGAACAGGTATGGTATAATAAATATGTGGTTTATTTATTTTATTTTTACTTTCATCATATTTTGCTTTGGTTTTGATACCCTCAAATTCGAAGCTATCTCTTTACAACCCTTCCTTTTCATAACCTATGATACTTTCATAAATCAGAGTCCATTTTCTGTAGGCTGTTTTTGAACCCAGTCAACGGCAGGTACTTTTGCTAGTATATATATATATATATATATATATATATATATATATATATATATATATATATATATATATATATATATATATATATATATATATATATATATATAAGACTGATTAGACCATACTGAGGAAAGTCGTAGTTAGCAGCTGAAATTCTGTTCTTTCTTTTATATATTCTTTTAAAAGACATTTTGTATTCATATACGTCAACAAATAAGAAAGAAGAAAAAAAAAATATGAACATATTTTCACATTAAGTTATTACATATGTGTACATGAGTGTGGTGTGTATGTGTACATGACTGTGGTGTGTATGTGTACATGACTGTGTATGTGTGTGTATGTGTGTGGGGAGGGGTGCGTGGAGTGTATTATCGCACCCGCCCCACTCCTAACCTACATACAAAGTGAGCCTATGCTCTCATATTGTTGCTTTTACTACGGCACTTTAAAATGTTGTAACTCAATCGACTACTGATTGCAGACAGGTTCAGTGGTTGGAAATCAAAACTGAAACTAAAAATAAAAAACTGAGGGGGGAGAGAGAGAGAGAGAGAGAGAGAGAGAGAGAGAGACAGACAGAGAGAGAGAGAGAGAGAGAGACAGAGAGAGAGAGGAGGGAAAGAAAGCTAATGTGAAAGTATTTCTCTTCTTAATGACTCGCACGCAACAGTCCAGCCGATTTGACTAACATATTTTATTTTCTTTTCGATTGTAAATAATTATTATAAAATCAAGATTTTAACGAATTTATTTGATTAGTGAGGCAAAGGCACAAACATGAGTTTGATTACAATAAATTGACCAAAAGATGGTATATGTTTTTTTATTATTATTTTAATTGTTTATCGATTTCTTTATTTGCTCACGTGCAGTCAGAAATTTCGTGAAAATAGTGAATAATTCCACCCCATCTTTCCAAGCTTATAACTCCTCGAAAAATGTAATTCAAGCCCTAATTTTTTTTTCAATTAAAGGAGCAAGGACCAAGGTTTCATAAAAAAAAAACAAAAAAAAAACAATGTGTTTTTTTTTAAAAAAACGTTTTAAACTTCGGACTTTACAGGTAAATTTCTAAAAAACGGTTTTTTTTTGTTTTAAATTTGAATATATTATTTATTGACCTTTTCTCTTCAATTTGTGATATATAAGACTTTGAAACATAAATTAATTATTTACTTTTTAATAGAAACTTGAAAATGGGGGGGGGCGTGAATTAAAAAAAAAACGTTTGTCTAAAATATTATATTCGGTTTATTGGAAAGAACATAAAATTTCACATTGACCCTGAAAATATCGTAAAAATAGAATCAATAGAAAAATATTGATAGATTTTTAAAGTTTAAAAATTGAAAAATATTGAGTTCGGAAAATTCATTACTGTTTAAAAAAAAAAAATATTTCTATTACTTTTAAAACAACTTTAATAGTTTATTTTGGAAGTATAATCCATAAAGAAAATAAATAACCCACTTTTAACAGAGAAATTACGAGATTTTTATATTTTATTCGCAGTTTCGTGTTAGGGGTGTCAAAAATTCCTACAAAAATTCTGATACACCTACGTTTAACATTTTTTAAACAAAATTTCTTATTAAAAAAAAAAAAATCATAAAAACAATTTTTGATATAAAAAAAAATGGTATAAAAAGCGATTATTCAGTTAATTTGCAAATTAACACCCTCAACTAACACCTCAATTAATGAGATCCCACTTTTTTAAGCGATTGCGTGTGAACACCAAGGTGACAAAAATTAGAATTTAGAGTGGGTGTAAGTTTTGTATATAAATTTATGACCCCCATTTCCGGCTTATAGACAGTAAACTAAGTTTTTTTTTTAACCACTACCCTTAAGTCCGACTGGCAAGGTCGTAAAAGCACACGTAATCGCCTAAAAAGGAGATCGCCATCACACCAAAAACTTATCTTCTATAGGAAAAAAGGGGGGGGGGGAGTTTGGTTAATTATCCTAAAACGATGGAATAATAGGAAAATGGGTAAACATTTTACTTTTAATTTATTTTCAAAATCGCCCCCGCTAAATTCTAAACTATTTTTTTACTTCTCCTTTCCGCCAACGTTTTCAGGGTGTTCCTAAAAAAGTAGAATCTTTTTCTATTATTTTTTGGGAGGGGGCGGGGGCGGTAATTTATCTGAGGGTGTAATTTTCATGAGGATAATGGCAAAAAATTCATACATTTGCGACGATAAAAAATAGTACAGTTGTTTTATTCAGATCAAAAGAAAACAAAAATGAAAAGCGGATATTTTTAATTCTATTTACTTGCTTCCCACTGTAAAAAGGTGTCACAAGGCCAAAAGGTGGGAAAACTAGTCCCCCCCCCTCTCTCTTATTATCTGGTAGGGATGTCTCAAGCGTCATTGATCAACGATAAACTAAACACTCTTGCAGGAGGAGATAATGTCTTGGAGTGTGCATTTCCTGGGATATAGCCGGGCCACACTTCATCCCGACAAAGAACTTGCCGCTGAATCTGTAAGCCAGAATTAGACATAAAAGGTCGGTTTTTAATGTGCGGAAAATTCAGATCCTCCAAAACAGGCACTCTGGATTGGCAAAAAAATTCCCTCAGTTTAGAAAGATATCTCTATCACCGGCGGAAGAAAAGATGAAGTGCAGATACTACACTTTGCTCGTAGCGCACAGCACAGCGCATGTTTCGTATTGCCACGATTATCGATACTTGCTCCTAATCCCACGGAAGACGTGACACAAAGCTGGTAGGAAAGTAGTAGCGAGGTAGGAAAAACCAAAGCAACAGGAGGGTAGCCTGAGCAGCCCCATCGGCCTTCCTCAGTAGAGGTGTCCCGGGTAATTGGCAATAAACTAATCCAGTTTCAAATAAAGGACATAAGCTTTTGCAGTTGCACTTTCTGGGATTTAACAGGACTGAGCCCCCCCTCCCTCCGATCGGACAGATAAGTGTCAGCTGATGCCAAAACGACCCACTCTCTGCAGAATAATATAAATAAAGTCACAGAACATTCTATCTGCGTGTTTAACGATACAAATGTTATTAAATTAGATTTCAGTATTACTGAAAAAAACGTCAAAAAAATAAATGGTATTTCAAATAGAGTAACCGACACGACAGACAGAGATGCTAATTCAGACGCATATAAACAATATGATTCGTTTGCGCGCTTTCAAACAGAAACGTAACGTACTCTGTAAGAAGAAACTAGTAAAGAAAGACCGAAAAATCACTGTGAAAGCATTATAATGTAGCCATTTCAGAGGCAGATAACCATAGATACAATTTCGAAAGAGCAATAACGGTTACGCTATTGTTTGTCTGAGGCAGATAACCGTTTAACGGAAGTGCTATGTGTACATTGCATTCCCATAATGCCAAGTGTGGGAGTTGGGGGATACTTTTTTTTTTTTTTTGATAAACCATATGAACTCTCCACTTTTCAACTTTCCTGGCGGCTGCTGCTCTCTCCAACAACTGGAGCTGACGACCATGGTCTATTATTATTATTATTATTATTGTGAGAGTTGATATCGCTCCGTCTCCGATCATGTCGTCTGGCTTCCTCGTTCTCTATTCCAGCTGCCTCGAATAGTGAGTATATATTAAATATTATAAGCAAAAATCGAATATCTATCGCGTCTCTCTTTCTCTCTCCATTATTCTTCTTCTTCTTCACCTCTATAATAAACCCCTGACTTTGTCCTTGGATGTGTACCTCAATAACATCACTTTTTATTACTATTTATTTCCCATGGACTATAAGAGAGTAAAAAAGAAATAATTGTTTATTTTTCTTTACTTTTTAATACAAAACAAAGTCAAGCATATGTCGGACGATTTGTCCCACGGACGTTTTCCCCGACGGACTTTTCGGCCAGGTTTTTTCTTTCTTTCATTTTTTTAAAGCGGGCCAATAAGTAAACACGAAAGATAAAAAAATAAAATATTAAATTAAAAAAAAAAAAAAAAATGCTACATGAAACTAGTTTATTTCACGTAAACTCTAAACATGTGCAAATTTAACTTATTTTTAAGATTAATTTATCGAAAAAAAAAAATTTCATTCATTCATTGTTTTTAATTTTCAGGGTGAAATCAATATTTTCGACATTTTTTTTTTTTGAAAAATGCAAATTTATTTTGTTTTAACTATAATTTGTTTTTAAAATAGAATCATTTAAAATATGAAAATTATTTGATAATTTCATCCGTTTGTCAAATTGTACTTGTGCATATTTTTACAACAATGCCATGAAATTATTAAACGCTCACAGTGCATAATAAATGTAAATAAATTATGAAATTGACTTCACTATTTAGTTATATTTAACATTATATGAATAATATTGTGTTAAAACAAATGAGATATGGGTGTAAATATCGATTTATTCCCAAAGACAACCAAAACCTGTGGACTTGTTTTTATTTAATTTTTTTATTCCAAATATTTGATCTCACGTGAATGACAACGTAGTGTGAGAGGACAGGTAAATTTAGGGTAATAATCTTATTTTTTTTATTATTCATATTGAAAATTCATTCACTTAAAATTAACTTAAAACATCATCTCTCTATTAATAAACCTATCAAACTAATATGTAGCATCTGTTTCTTGCATATATGTAACGTTGATAAATACACATTGCATTGGTTTTGTTTACTTTAAATCGGACTAATGTGTAGTATAGTATGTGTTTCTTGTATAAATACATTGAATTGTTTTTTGTTTACTTCAAATCGATTATGTATTAAATTAAAAAATGAAATGAAGTGACAAAAATACTCGTCAAAATTTAAATATAAACTTAACTATATTTTTTAATTTCTCTAAGTCCTCCCCACCCGGGCAACGCCGTGTAAATACAGATAGTTATGTGTCAAAAAATAAATTATGAAAATGTTTTTGAAATGTAATAATTCTGTTTCTTTTTTTTTTCTTTTTTGCTTATACTAGTATACAAGTACAAATATTATGGCTACATATGTGCATACATGTTTTGGTTAGAACCTTATTGTACCTATTTACTATGCCTCCCCACGGGACAGAATTAGACACCAGGGTCGTTTTTTAACGTGGAGAAAAGGTACAAAAATAAAAATTGTCTCAATCGTGAAGGATTTCTCCTCCACTGAAAGAGAACAAGAAATGGAAGTGCACTGCAGCAGTCACTGCAGCATCTGAAGAACAGATACTACACTTTGATCTTGGCCAAAAGGCCAACCTTATTGTAGAACCAGTACAAATTTATGTACTCGCACAGAATTTAAACCAAACCAAAACAAAAACTTGGATAAAAAAAAAAATGGTTGTAGAAATACCAAAATTTATACGAATATATACAGGTCTACTAGTTATTGAACTTAACTATTGGATTATCGGATTTACTTATATATATATATAACTGACAGAATATATACGATTGTTACTGTGATTTCCTAGATGTTATTGTTAATCCAATGAAATTTCAGTGTTTATAAAATAGTGCTCAATAACAAATATACTTGTATTATTATTTTATAATTTTCTTTTCTTTATTTATACAAACATTTAATACATATTGGTTTTCCAAGTGAGTCTGATGACGCTGAACTTCAACAGAAATCGCAGCTGAAACATGTAATGCACATCTATAACCAATTGTATGAATAAAGAAAATGATTCAATCATTTACGAAAGTGCATTTTACCTAAATGCGAGTTGGGAATAATTTTCCCTTTTAAACCAATTTGGTACACCCACATGGGGATTATTTTTAAAATGTAATTATCCACTGACACGTGTTTCGTCGTCTACGATTCCTCAGTGGCTGTACCTAGCGATTTCGAATCTCGCTAGGTAAAGCCATTCTGATGAGTCGTAGACGACGAAACACGTGTCAGTGGATAATTACATTTTAAAAATAATATATATATATATAAAATTTGTCTTTACATAAGCAGTAGTTTGGTGCTACACAATCATGAGCATGTTTCCGTCTATTAGTATTTACTAACTAGAGACCTTTTCAGGCAACAACCCTTATTTTCGAAAACGGAATTCTAAAAAACTACTGCTTATGTAAAGACAAATTTAAAATGCAACTTGCTCTACTTCTGTATTGAGAACTCTTGTATAAACCTCGTTATATTTCACTGGTTACCTTACCTTTGAAAAATAGCAACCGCAAATTATATATATGTGTGTGTGTGTGTGTGTGTATACCTTACTCGGGTATATATCCAGTAATTGGACTTAACAACTCACTGAAACTATTAAACGCTAATATGATGAATGCATAATCTAAAAATTGTAGTTCTTATTTGTTCTAAGATTTTTGCGATGAATCCTATATAATCAGAATTCAGAGTACTTGGGTGTTTTGTTTGGTATCAAAGGGAGTACAACATTGTCGTATGACCTGCATTTTCTCTTGACATTCCTAAAAAGCAAATACGGCTTTTGGTGCTTAAGTAGAGAAGATACCGTACTATATTTTTGATAGCATTTTCAAGTTTCATTTAAGTTTTACACTATCTTGTTTGTTGTATAAATTGTTAGGTGAAAGTACAGAATAGTTACAAAACTTCTCCCATATTAAGAATGGATTTCTGAATAATAACGTTATTATTTCAGCACGATTCATTCTCTGCAAGTACTCCATTTATTATAACATGAAAATTATAGAAGAAAAAAAAAAAGAAAGAAAACAACTAATATAAATGATAATATGGGGTTCCGCGTGTGGAGTTGAAAGACATGGATGTCCTCAATCATTTCAGGTTGTTACTTGATAGGAGTTAGTAACAACTCCAAATTTACCGAAATAAGCCAAATCAATGCTAGGAACATCCTTTGACCTCTATTCCCAAAATTGAATTTCATAAAATTAGCAAAAATATGCGACTCAAAAGGAGCATATTTTGCTAGGCTGGAAGGATTATATAATTGTGAAAGAATTGCATACGGTACATAATCAAAGCAAAAAACAAAAAAAAAATTGTTTTTAACTATTATAATTTCCAATGTTTGTTATGTTTGAATTCATGTTACATGGCGTAAATTACTAATCTATGACGTCACGCCTAAGCTATAATTATTTTGTTAAGGTGATATTTTAAGCTCTATTTATAAGAATGTCTAAATAGGTTGGTAGAAAATCTCAAGTTTTATTGTCATTTACTTTATTGTTTAGGATTTTTTTATATACTATTAATACAATACTAGCAGGACCCGTGGAAATTCCACAGCGAACTCAGTCATATGTGATATATTGATGTGGGCATTTTGTAGATGTTCAGCGCAAATAGAGACGCTCTGATATTATTGTACTTATTTACAATGCCTCCCCACGGGACAGAGTTAGACACCAGGGTCGTTTTTTAACGTGGAGAAAAGGTACAAAAATAAAAAAATTGTCTCAGTCGTGAAGAACTGCTCCTCCACCGAAAGAGAACAAGAAATCGAAATACAGCATCTGAAGAACAGATACTACACTTTGATCTTTATATTTAATTTATTTCGTTTAAAGAAAAAATTACAATTAAAAAAATTCCAATATAAAATTAAAACATTTAAAAAAGTAAAATCTCCAAAAGACAAAACAAATTTAGGCACAAGGTCCTATAAGATCTGGGGAGGGGAGTGTTGTTGCAGGGTCTTTGTAACTAAAGTAAAAATGGAGTCTGTGGCGACTTTACTCTTGACTGGCAACATTTACCACAATACCTCGTTCACTCTGTGGAATCTAAAGCTAACTAATGAAAACCCCAGTTGGCCAAAAGGCCAAGTCTCTTTTGTTAAAACTGCAAAAGTATTTATCTTAGCTAGCAGGGACGCCCGTGTCGTAAAGTACGCTTAAGTATGATATTTTAATTCTTGCAGATTTTGTATATTTTATTATAGAGTTAATGTTCTATCGATTTTTATATTTTATAAAGTTGCGATTTCCAATATATATATATATATATATATATATTTTTATGACTTGGTTGCATCAGCTTTAATTGAAAGCGAAACGAAAACTTATATATATAAAACTTGAGTACCATCAGATATAATCGAAACCGAAACTAAAACTTATAAAGAATTCTTGATAAAATTATTTTTTAAAAGTATAGATTACTGGAGTGCATAACCGAAACCAAAACTTATGAAGAATTCTTAGTAAAATTATTTATTACAAGAGATGGAAGTTCATAACAGTTAAACGACTCGGATGTAAGCTTACAGTAAGCGTGACACAGAAAATAACACACACGCTATCGTAGTAATATATATATATAGATTCTCCATTTCTAAAAAAAATAGTTTATATCTCTGACATTTAGAAATAAGATAAATTCTGCAATGTATTTATTACATTAAAAAAATTGTTACAGACTGTTAGACAAAATCTTTATTTATGTAAAATAAAAAAAACTAAAAAGATATGGTGTTATGCGTTGGGTTAGAGAGACGTTAGTTCTTTATTCAATACCGGGCAATGCCGGGTCTTCCTGCTAGTGTTTAATAATTATACATCTGTTCTTAAATTGACTTGATTTTGGCTAGGAACAAAGTGTTGTATGTCTTGTACTACCCTTCATCTTTTCTGTTCTTGGTCGGGGAATGAGTAATCCTTATAGACTGAGGCAATTTTTGTGGTTCCTATCCAGAACCATTTTTAAATAGCTGGATTTTCCCATCTTAAAAACCGATCTTGCGTCTAACTCTGCCCTCGTGAGGAGACAAATAAATAATAGAAAATAAATAATAATAAACGGAAAATATGTAAGTTATGTCAATTTCGTTTAAAAAAGAAATAAATAAGAATGAGTTTCTAAATATAACATTATTTCAGCGCGGTCGGTACCTTCTCTGCACAAGTATTTTGTATTTCCATGTTTACGTTTAAATGTCAACAAGGAAGCGACTTGTGACTTTTTTTTTACGCAATATCGCCCGAATGCAAATGATTAAGTGAAAAATAAGTTGAAGTTAAAAAAAAAAAAACTTGTTAGCAACAAAACTTTTTTTTAAATCAATCCTTAAATGAATGAATGTTTTTAATTGACATCGTTTTTTAATTTTTATTTTATTCATATTTTTGTATTAAAAAAAAAAGCCCTAAAAATAAACTGTCGTTTAAATTTTTGAATATAACGTGAAAGGAGTCTTATGTCCTTTTGCGCGCGGCTCATAACATCATATTGTCTTTATCATTATTTTTTTTAATTTAGAATTTTGGGGTGGTGTTCAATCATATACTTAATATTGATAACGTGGGAGAGGAGATAAAGCAACATTATTTTCGTGAAAGTTATGCCCCCCCCATACTCTCTTTCAAGAAACACTTGGCGTTTCTAGATAATCGACGAGGGAAACCCTAAGCTCTGAACCCTCATTAACATGCCTATTCTTATTTGACATATTTTTCGTTATGTAATTTTCAAGTTATAAATAAAACGTCGCGTGCGAATGTTGACAACACCCTTTGATTGAAATGAAATTATACTCATTTACGTATCCTAAGTTCAGATATATATATATATATACTAGCAGGCTGAACGGCATTGCCCGGTCGTAAAATAAGCATAAATATTATAAATTCATACAGAAACTGAGATTTGTGCATGCGAGTATTTTTTTTTTTAAACTGTTCACTTCTAAGTAAAAAAGACAAAAAATTCTCAAGCTGAAATCGCAACCAAAACCCTAAGACAGTGAATCAAGTACTATACCCATTAGGCCAGCCTTACATGATCTTTAAAATTGTTTTCAAACCTACTTATTTAGAACTTCAGCAATTTAATAGTGATTGATTTAAAAAAAATATATATAGTAACACTAACAGTAACAAAACAGACACGCTTAACATGTTTAAATAGTTTAATTTTGCAATATTGCTAATTCAACAAAAAATAATTTTAATAATTTTAGTTAAAACAAACATTTTATTATTGAAAGAAAAGAGGAATGAATCGATTGTATGTTGAATGTTAATGTACACTTCAAGAATAAATAATTAAAAGTACAAACTTATATGAAGTTAATAAACAAAATATTTACTTCTCGTCTGTTCTTTTTTATGATTTAATGCATTGAACTGCACATATAAACATGTACACTATACGTATCTGTATTAGCAACTATGTATAGTGTGCATAAATATGTGTGCAGTCGGTCAACGTATGCACTAATCTGCGTAATACCATGTTGGCATACCTAAACATGCAACACGCGTATGACAAAAGTAAACAGGCTTATAATCATGTATGTACAAAGAATCGTGTCAGAGGCTGCTAGTGAACCATTCGCTTCATTCTTTGATGCATTGGATAATCACTTCACTTGATTAACAGTGGCAAGTGGAATCCCGAGATTTGCAGTGATTGATGCTGACTTCACTTCACATTCAGGTTGACCCACAGTATAGCTCCACAAAAACTGACAATTCAGTCTATTGTGGCACGTATGCATGTGACTTGCACATGCTTTTACCATTATCCTAAATTGTGCATGTATAGTTATTCCTACATAACAAAACACAGGCACATACCATTTATTTGAATTGTATTTATTCATCTGCATCCATAATAATTTTAGGTAATTTCCCACACTCCGGGCATAAAAACAAGTCAATTATTAATCTGGATCCCCGTTGAAATTTTAAAATTATATCAAGTAAATTAATTATTGGACAAAAAAAGAAAAAAATCTAAAAATTTGTGACATAATCAAACGAGTTGAACAAAAGATTAGTAAATGGCATTGTCATTCTGCAGTTAATTCCAGATTCCGTTTAAGCATGTGAATGCACTCATACAATGTTATTGAAAGATAAATAATTAGATTACGTTTATGCAATATTTATTTTAAAAATAAAATTTTAACAGAAATTCACCACTAATCTAGGACATTATTTATTTGTAGTTGGGGTAATATAGTGAAATCCAAATATACAATGTTATCTCAGCAGATTTTCAAAATCAGACCCATATAGCATTAAGTTTTCAAATCAAACTTTGCTTCTAACTAGTCAATTTTCATTTTTTATTGTTGTACCATGTTATTAGTAGGGCTATGCTAACAGCATATTCTTTTCATTGTTTTGACTCTCGAGTATATATCCCACACAGTTAGACACAGTCAGTTAATCAACCGAGAACCACATCACTCTATATAAAAGCATATAAGACATCAACAGGTACTTACTCGAGAATCAAAACAATGAAAAGAATATGCTGTTGTCATAGCCCTAGTTATTAGTAATATAATTTATTTAAAATATTACTTAGTCTGGCTCAGATTACAGCTAATATGAAATTAAAAAAAAAAATAATCACTTAGAAATAAAGCTAATTTTTAATTGAAAGATATAAATTAAAAACTAAAATGCCTTTGCTGTATCTTGGGCAATGCGAATGCATACTAGTTATTTATATCTTCTAAAAAATTTTTATTTATTAATTTCATGACATATATATTTTTTTTTTTCAGCAAAATCAGAAATAATCAAATTGTAAAGCAGCAATTTTGTTTTGTTTTTAAAATAATAGCCGGCATCTTTCTTTTTTTTCTTTACAGGTATTTCTAAAATTAACCTTAATTTTGTTATTTTTACCATTATAAGTTGAACAGGCATTGTAGCATAGTACTTATTCATACATACATTCACATTGTATTAATACAATACTACACACATTATTTATTGTGTATATGTACATGCTTGCATTTTATGTATTTTATTTGTGTTCTATTTATGCATTCATATATTTAATATCAAATGAACAATTGCATTAAAAAATTTACGACAAACATAATGTATATCATGTGCTTGTAATAAATACTTCTGTGTTGCTTGAAATCTTGAACTTGAAAATTAATTTATTACTTTCATTTTTTTTTTTTTCTTTCCAGTGAAACCATGGGCAGCAAGGAGGCACGGATTTTGTGGAAAGAACAATCAGGAGATATTTACATTTAGATGTTATCAATTCATCTTTATGTATGTAAATATGTCTGTACATAATAAATATTTATTACAATAAAAAAAAGAATCACTGCAAATACTTATTGCCTCGACTGTACAATAATTGTCGTGACTGTTTATAAAAAATAACATCAAACAAGAGAAAAACAGGTAAAAAGTGACTGTTTGACACTCATCAAATGTGAATTTGATTATTAGAAATTGGTGTCACAAATTTTTCAAAAGTTTCAATGGAACTAACATTTCCTGCAGTAACTAGTTGCAATGGTTAATTCTGCTACTCTGGTTTTAAATAAAAACTCTGCTGATTGGAGTCCCCAAGAGTTGATACATTGACTTTCTAGATATAACATTATTTTATTCAATTGTCTGTGATAATAAGCAATTTACCTTACATATATACATATATGAATCATGGTTAGATTCCTAAATTTGGAGTATCTTCTTTTGTGAATATGTAAATTTTCTAACCTTTTGATTGGGTTAAACCAGATCATTTCAAAACAAAAATTCAACCTCCATATCCATGGTTTAAAAACCTTTAAATGTTGTGGTGCTAAAAACAAAAATGTACACAATGAGATTTTTTCCTGGAGTTTTACCTGATTCTCTTTTTTATTTTTGCATACTATGCAAATTGTAATTAAAACAAGTGTTAAAATGGTTCAGCATTGTACTTGATATAACATCCAGCTTTAAGCTCCAAGAAGAAAAGAAAAAGAAATAAAATAGAACATCTTCAATATGGCATCATCTCGTAAGTCCACCTCATCGAAATCTTTCCAAGAAGGGCCTCGGAAAAAGCTCCCTCGTCAACGAGAAAATATTGAAGCTCAGCCAATGGTTGAAAATGATACTTCCTCTCAAAAACGTCGCGGCTCTTCCAAGGGTAATATTGCTGGAAAATCTAAAGTCGTAACTGATGGTGGTAAAACTCCGAAGGTTGACTCTTCAAAAGGGAAGATGACAAAGAAGAAAATGGCTTCAGAGGAGCGGGAACGTTTGGATAAAAAAACCTTCAATAAAGAGCACACTCCTCCGGATATTAATGCCCCATCTTCATCGGCAGCAGGTTCAACTTTGGGAACAGAAAAAGCTGGAGCATCTTCAAATACCAACAACAGCAGTATGTCTGGAAAATTATTTGATTCTAGTGTTGCTGGTAGCTCTAGTGCAGTTGGCGCTAAAAGTACATCTGCAAATACTGCACATGCTGGAGGTTCCGCTCTTAAAAAGTCTTCAGCAGCAGCCACAAAAACTACCTCAGCAACGATGAAAAAATCTTCCAAAACTAGCCAATCAGAATCCAGAAAAGATTCCTCGAGAGAGCGAAAAATAGGAGTTACTTCTGGTCCAATTCATTCAACTAAATCGGAACCGAAAACCGGTTCAAAGAATAAAAATGTGAAAGTTGTACAAAGTGATGCTGCTACTACTACAACTACTAATCATTCTTCTGCACCTTCAAAAATTACTTCTGATGCTAAAGTCTTGGTTGCCAAAAAGAGTTCTTCTACTGAACCGAAAAACCAACGCCCGAAACCTCTTCCTCTATTGCTGCCTGACTCTTTTAATAATTCTAAAACTACTTCCACAGAACATAGTTTCCATGGTACTGAAACTTCCTCAAATGGTCGTCTGAAACGTTCTCTTATTCGAGAACAAGTTTTCGACGAATGTGAAGAGGACTCGATTTGCATGACAGATGTGAATATTTCACCATCTTTGTCTCCATCTACAATGGATGTAAGAAAAACTGGAGATTGCGTGCACGAGAGACAAAGTTTATCTCTTAAATCTGAGTTCACTTCATCCTCAAAATCTGAGCCGGTTCTTTCGCCGAAATCTGAGCCTGTTTTCTCTCCTAAATCTGAGCTTGTTTTCTCTCCTAAATCTGAGCCTATTTTCTCTCCTAATTCTGAGTCAATTCTCTCTCCTAAATCTGAGTCGGTTCTCTCTCCAAAAACTGAATCTATCTTCTTTCCGAAATCTGAGCCGGTTCTCTCTCCAAAATCTGAGCCAGTTCTCTCTCCGAAATCTGAGCCGGTTCTCTCTCCGAAATCTGAGCCGGTTCTCTCTCCGAAATCTGAGCCGGTTCTCTCTCCGAAATCGGAGCCGGTTCTCTCTCCGAAATCTGGGCCGGTTCTCTCTCCGAAATCTGGGCCGGTTCTCTCTCCGAAATCTGGGCCGGTTCTCTCTCCGAAATCTGGGCCGGTTCTCTCTCCGAAATCTGGGCCGGTTCTCTCTCCGAAATCAGGGCCGGTTCTCTCTCTGAAATCCGAACCGGTTCTCTCTCCGAAATCCGGACCAGTTCTCTCTCCGAAATCCGGGCCGGTTCTCTCTCCGAAATCCGGGCCGGTTCTCTCTCCGAAATCCGGGCCGGTTCTCTCTCCGAAATCCGAGCCGGTTCTCTCTCCGAAATCCGAGCCGGTTCTCTCTCCCAAATCCGAGCAGGTTCTCTCTCCCAAATCTGAACCCATTTCATCTATAAAACCAGAATCACCAGTTTCCCCTATTCAATTGAGTCCCAGTGAGTTGCAGAAACAAAAACGCGAATATCATCTTCGTGACTTGCAACTTACAGACCCTTCTGTATCCGTGAAAATAAATCTCCAAAAAAAATTCAACTTGGACAATTCTTCTGGAAACGGTTACCTTTCCAAAGACTTTGTAGCTAGCAATAACAATCTAAGTCATCCTCCTGTTATCCGACATTCAAGTTCTCCTGCTAAAGTGGAAAGTTATTTTCAGTACAGACGATCGAAGGATCACTTAGCTTTAGTGGAAGTTCTACGGAAATTTGGACTTTCTCATTGCATCCGATTCTTCAGTCATGAGATGACTCTTGCTAAATTCATGTGAGTACAACAATTTATTGGCTTTGTCTGACTAGTGCTTAAATTATCTCCGCACAGATTTTTATTGCAACTTTCAAACTGTCATTTTATGTTCAATATTAATTGGCATGAAACAAAACAATATATCTCTCACTATCTTTATCATTATGAAACAAAGATTTTCCTAGTTATATAACAAATAGTGAATCATTTGTTCCCATCTGTTCAGAACACTAGGTCAGTCTAAAATTTTTACATGCATTTTATTTGTGCATCCAAGATTTTTCAGAAGCTCAGCTAGTCTGTCACACTTCCATTTTAAATATCATGTTGGTTTGTCTGTCACATGTCAGTTTGAAAGGCTATTTTTGAAGGTCTGTCACACTTCAGTTTGAAATTGTTGTTTTGTTGGTTAGTTGCACATAAATTTGAAATGGTATTTTTGTTTGTCTGTCATGTTTCAGTTTGGAATGGTATTTTTGTCTGTCTGTCACACTTCCATTGTAAATAACATCCAATTCATGAAAAACAGATTGAATTTATGTATCTTAAGAATGTAGTTATGTAAAGCCCTAAGAAGTTATAAGCTTGTAGATTTCTGTAGTTCTCATTAATACTAGTCCTATCTAATAATATTACTTTTTTGGGATTAATGAGTGTACAGTAGTCAATGGGACAATATCATAGTAGTTAGTAGTGGAAATTTGGTAAATTGGATTACTTAAGAGGATGACTCAAGAACTTGTTCACCATCATATTGTAGTAAGCTGGAAAGCAGGTAAATGGAAGAGTTCCACAGGCGTGCAGTTTTAAGTAAGAAACTTTGTTCATGGAATCTACGTTTAGATACAGATAAAAAATGGGGGAAATTATCGATAGTGGTTTCAGCTAGACGAGTGTTTTTGTGAAAGTTTGGCGAGGGGGGAACCATAGCATATTAGTCTTATTTTATTATAAATACACAATCAATTAACTCACATTTAATCTTTATTCATAATCCTGGATATGTTACTAATTTCTACAATAATTTTTATAATTAAAAACCCACATTATGCTTCTCCCTCCTACTTATATAATATCTTTGATATATTGTCTGGGCTTATTATATCATTACAAACACATCAATCAAGTAACTCACATTTCATCATTTTTCATAATTCTTGGATATGTTACTAATTTCGACGATAATTTTCATAACTTTAACCCACTAACTCACTCCCCCTTACTTAAATAATAACTTTGATATATTGCCAGGGCTGATTATTTCATTACAAACAAATCGATCAATTCAGGGTATTCTCATAGTATATATATGTTTAACCTATCTTATCCAATCGCGGGTGACGCCACATATTCTGCTAATATATATCGTTCACCTATCTCATTCAATACTGGGCGATGCTTTCTGATAGTATATATTTGCACATTTCATTAAATCCTGGGACTGACTTCATGTCCGCCACCCCACTGTTGAAAATATACATTAAATAAAGTAATGTTTTAATCGTAAACTGTTTCAGTCATTTCCGGGACTGATTTATATCTCCAACCCACTGCTAAAAATATACATGAAATAATGTAATGTCTAAATAGTAAACTATTTCAGCCATTTCTGGAACTGACTTATAATCCCCAACCCGCTGTTGAAGATATACATGAAATAAAGTAATGTATAAATCGTAAACTTTTCAGCCATTTCCGGGATCGATTCTTATCTCCCATCCTACTGTTAAAAATATACATTGAATAAAGTAATGTCCAAAACGTAAATGGTTGCAGCCAATTCCGGAACCGACTTCATATTTCCCACCTCAATGTTAAAGATATACATTAAATAAAGTAATATGTAATGCGTAAACAATTTCACCCATTTTCAGGACTGATTTAATATCCCCCACCCCACTGTTAAAAATATACATGAAATGAAGTAATGTTTAAATCGTAAACGGTTTGAGTAATTTCTGGGACTGACTTCATATCCCGTAACCCACTGCTTAAAATATACTTGAAATAAAATAATGTTTAAATCATAAACTGTTTCAGCAGCTTTTCGAAAGTAATACATAAAAAGGGTTATGGATTAGGCAACCACTGCTTCAACATGAATTTCTGGGTGTAGTATCAGTTTCAGCATTCCAGCAACTTAAATCCCTCCTTTTTTGGTCTTTGTTAATGGAGGAGAAACCCTTTATATTTTTGTTATTGACCAGAGTGCTCTTTTCGGGGAGCTGGTTTCCCCATAAATTTTTAACCGACCTCATGTCCAATTCCGCCCTTGTGGGGAGGCAAGTAAACAAAAAAAATAATCAGAACGGACATTTTCCAGGGCATTTTATAATTAATCAGAAGTGACATTTCCAGGGCATTTTGTAATTAAATCAGAAATAACTTTTTCCAGTTACTTTTTTAATTGTAAAACTTTGTTACATTAAACATAGTACCTATTCACAATGCCTCCCCATGGAACAGATTTAGACACCAGGGTCGTTTTTAACGTGGAGAAAAAATTGTCTTAGTCATAAAGGATTTCTCTTCCACTGAGAGAGAAGAAATTGAAATGTAGCACATGAAGAACAGATACTACGCTTTGAGGCCAAGAAAGACAAATCATTTTTATTAGCTTTGCCTCAACAGCGACAGCAATTTTTTTTGACAAGGTTTATTTGGAATAATCCACTTTCCTTTTTTAGGGATGCACGACATGATAACGAATGGAGCAATAAGTGTAATAATATAATGATGATAAACTCTATAATACAAAAGAATATTATCAATAAAATAAAGAACTCTGGCGTCTTTCTGTTCTCGAGGACCTTTAGCATAACAAATAATGTATAAAGTAATAATCAGTTCTAAGTGACTGGTTCTCCGAAGATTGAAAGTTCAATCCTCTGTGAGGGTGATACTAAGAATATTAGTACGAACTAAAACTTTTCACGGTCATGGCTGACAGAATGAGAACAAACTCCCCCAAGGATTAAATAAAGGGTTCAAAATTATGTACAGGTTCTCGAGTTAGACAAGATGCATCTAAAAAGGTCGAAGGTTACATTGGTCGAAACCTTGTGAATATAGCATCCAATGAAAACAGTAGTCTGCTGCCTTTATTTTTCGATTGATGCTAATTGATACTTCTGCAGTAAAATATTAAAGTTAAATACAGATTATTGTTATATATATATATATTGTTATGACGTATCCCAGTCCTACTGGGGATGGTAGAGATGGGTGACGTAACAAAATATATATAGAAAATAAAGTTTCCCAGGTTCCTTGATAATGCATTGTTATGGGAATGGGACAACCGTCTCGAAAACAACAATAAAATGAAATGTACTGGACAACGAAATCACATAAGAAATAACGAGGACAAGTATCGTCGAAAAATTAACAAACTTTTATTTATAAAAAAAAAAAATAAATAAAATTCAATTCAAGAAAATTAAATTAAATATGTCTAACTAAATGAAATGATTTAATGATTCAAATTCTACCGAGAGAAAAATATATCAACAGTCAATGTTCACATAGAAGACAAGAAATCGTCTGCTCAATTAGATACAGGTTCTAGGGTAAGAGAGAGAGATATTGGAGAAATGAAAGTTTTCGTTGAAAAACTCACTGAATGTCCTTTGAAATGCGACCTTCCTTTTGTCTTATATATATATATATATATATATATAAATCTTTCCTGTAAATTGTTTATATTTGATTACGCGCATGCAGGTTAGTTTTCATATTTCTGTCCTTTGGATTGTTTACGTTTCATTACGCGCGCGTGTGTGTTAATTGCTCCAAGTATTTGTTTCTGAAGCTCATCAAAGCCCTTGATTTATAGTAGACTAGTGAGGGGTACCCGGCGTTGCCTGGGTGGTTGGAGGTGTGTGTGTGGAAACTCCGGAGGTGGGGTGGGGGTTAAAAAAAAAAAAGTAAGTATGAGGATCGAACCCGAACCCTTGAGGCAAAGTTGTAAATTAAAGTGTGAAAAAAAAAAAAAATGCGCGACGTTAACGATTGCCCCACCGCGACATGCTAACGGAAACACGTTTGAATTTATTTAATTACTCGGATTTAGCAGGTGCCCGTTTTAATGAGGTTAAGTTTGACTGCGGGATTTCATTTACTGCTGAACGCTTTTTTTTTTCCCCCAAGATATTATAGGAAAAAGACTAACCCACATGCGGCGAGCGACAAATGTTGAATATTTATCTTCCCGAAATCGAGCAAATTAAATAGACAGGCGAGCTTCGTTGTTAACTGTGAGATATTACGATTTATATGTGATATAAAAAGCTTCAAAAAGTTGCGAAGCGAACGACCGCTTCTCTGAAAAAGCCTTTTGTAGACACACAGAAAATGCGAACACACATACATACATACATACGTACATTTTCGCTTTTATATTTATAGACTAGTGGGTGGGAGTACCCGGCGATGCCCGGGTGTTTTGAGGTAAATCAAAACTCCGGGGGGGGGGGGGTAAAATAATAAAAAAAAATATTTTGGTAGGTGAGTATGAGGATCGAACCCGAACCCTTGAGGCAAAGTTGGGAATTAAAGTGTGAAAAAAAAAAAACATGCGACGTTAACCATTGGGCCACCGCGACATACAATGGAGACACATTTGAATTTATTTATTTATTTAACTATTAAAAACAGGTGTCTGCAATAAAAGTTAACTCTGCTACTTCCATTTGACCTAATTTAGAAGGTCAAATAGAAGTCACGCAGCATTTGGGTTTGTTTACCCAAATTTAACTGTTTTCCCCCAACAGATGTTGGGGAGGGGGAAACCAGCTCCAAATTGTCCAGATTGAATAGCAACTGTCTGATATACAACATTGATCAAAGTTTCCCGGCGCAATGCCGAGAAGGCTGTTAACTTTGAATTAGTTTCGCTTTTTATACGAAAAAACCGAATCAACACGTGAGAAGCCAAAATAGCAATAATTTTGTAAAAGACGATGCAAATAAATCTATATGCTACACGCGTTCCCAAATCATAGATATCATTATATAGGGGGTATATAAACAGTTCTAAGCAATAGTACCTCCCCCCCCCCCGGAGCGTGTGCGAAAGAAGCCTTTGCGAGACATACACGAAATGGGCACACACATTTTGACTTTTATATATATATAGATATTTCGCTGCTCCTTTGATCCTTCCTTTGCTGGGTTCATTCTTTTGTTCAGTCGATATTCTAACTTTGACCGCTGATCAAAACAGATTTTTACCGTCGACGCTAACATCGGCTTATGTCATTGATATTTACCTCCGCAACGCCGCTACCGTGCTGCCGTCACCTTTCGCTAGTTTCACCACCCCGACCTTTGCTTATTTACGCCTTGTCGCTTTGAAGCACGAAACTCCACTGACTGTTGACAACTTTTTTCAGTCCCCACTCTCTCTATACGGTCTATCTCTCTCTTTCTCTATATACGGTTTAGTTCTCTCTATCTTTTCTCTCCCCTCTCTTTCTCGTCCATGAGTTTTCTTTTCTCTTTCCTCTTCCACCCTTCGTTCACAGTATCTCTCTCTTCCTTCTCCTCCTGCTCGCAGGCCTCCTCCTCCCTTTTTTTTTCTGTTTTGTTCACAAAATGTGAACGAGCAGACGAGAATGCATCTTTTGGCGCAAAGAATACGCAGTAAATAAAATATAGTGAAAATATATCTCCTCTCGGCTAAAAATCAATAAAATAATAAATGATACATTTTAATAAATGTATCACAATATATATATATATATATATATATATATATATATATAAACTCCTAAATTTTTTTTTTTGTGTATTGATATTCATATTAAAACCCTTTTTTCTATTTATTTAAAAAGAAAATACAACTTTGTTATATATGAGTTGTGGAATTGCATTCATCTGCAAAAGATCTAACTAATTTTCATATTTTTTTAAACATCCATTTTGATTAATTCCCTATTAGTTTTTTCGATTTTCTTATGGAATGATCATCTTTAGTTAACTATTACATGTGATTATAATCATGCAGATAATCTACATGATCCATAATTGCGTAATATTTGCGTAAAAAGTTTATATAGTAAACACAAACCTCTTTCTATATATATTTATGTATGCGTATATATATATATTTGTTTAAAAAATTTTATCTACCAAACTCCTTTGTCAGTTTTTAGTCTACAGACAAGAAACTTAATATATAGGGTATTCGAACCCATACAACACTTTATATTTGGGTTTTAGCTGGGGAAAATCGATGCAAATGTGTGAAAATTAAAGAAATAGAATTTGCCAGATAAAGATCGAACAACAGCATGATGAATATGCATGCGTAACGTAATACATATTGGTTCATGTTTTAATTTTTAGCCTTGCAGCAAACATGTCTTCATAGGTCAGGCATTAACATCAAAGGAAAAAGTAAATCGTAAGCTAAACGTTTTGGTTTCGATTCTTGGTGATGGCACACGAGTCATTTTTTTTTTTTTTTTTAAACTTTTTAAATCATTACTATATATATTGGATCCAATATAATATAATAATATATACAAAATCTGTATTAATTAAAATATGATATTTAAGCATATTTTATGACCGGGCAATGCTGGGCGCCCTGCTAGTATACACACACACACACACACATATACATATATATATCAGGGCTCTATAAAAAAACTTATCTTTAGTTGACCTTTGACAACTAAATATTTTTATTTACTAACCAAACCCACATTGATTTTTAGAATATGATATCTTCGTTCTGTGACGAGTATGTACATCATAAAGATTTTTCTGTATATTTTTAAATAAGTGTAATTCTAAATATACAACAAATTTTATGTTGATACTTAAAGATATAAACATTCTAATTTCTTCAGATTAAACAGCTTTCATTAAAAAAAAAGTATATTGTTTTATTAAACTTTTATTGTTTATATAATTTAACTTTGTTCGTTTTATAAAAAAATTTGAAAAGATATTTTTCACTTAGTAGTGAGCTTTGGAAGATTGTCAGTGAAAGAAATACAATCGCCAAAAGATAAGTGTTTCATTATTTCTAGTCCCCACTTTGAAAAACCACTCGCAAATGCGACTGTTTCACTCGCAATGTAGAGCCCTGTGTGTGTGTGTGTGTGTGTGTGTGTGTGTGTATATTTATATATGTTTGTTCACAGACATCCTATTTCATCATATTACTGTTCTTATGTGTGGAAAGTATAAATTAGTGCTTCAAAACTTTACACTTTATCAAGAACTTTTCCCTTTTTCTTTTTATCCACAACCACAATATAAAAGAAATCTATAATGCTTATATTTACATTATTGGCAACCTAGTGAGCTCTATACTTTTATACTTATAGCTTATATAAAAGTATAGAGCATCCTAGGTTGCCAATTATTGATCTTCCTTACTAGAGAGTTAAGTCCACAAGGTGTGAAAAGCAAATGTATTTGTCCATGCACATAGCTCCTGTTTTGCCTTATCACATCTCTTCAGTATGCCTAGAATAGATGGATGTTTCAGGGTTTGAAATTTGACCTGTAGTATCCTGATTTTAAATGGGTTGTCATTTTTTTCAATGGTGAAATGTGAGTTATTTGATTGGTGTGTTTGTAATGAAATAAACAGCCCAGACAATGTATCAAAGTTATTATTTTTTTTAAGAGAGAGGGCGATAATGTGGGTTGAACCATGAAAAATAATTGTCGAAACTAGAAGCATATCCAAGAATTATGAAAAATGATGAAATGTGAGTTATTTGATTGGTGTGTTTGTAATGAAATAAACAGCCCAGACAATGTCTCAAAGTTATTATTTTAGTAATGGGGAGGGGGCGATAATGTAGGTTAAATCATAAAAAATGATTGTCGAAATTAGTAACATATCCAAGAATTATGGGATTCAATGAGATAGGTCCAAATGTATACTAGCAGAATAACCTGAGTCACCCAGGATTGAATGAGATACATGCAAATGTATGCTAGCTGAAAACACAGGCGGCTGGGATCGAATGAGATAGATGCAAATATATACTAGCAGAATACCTGGCATTTCCTGGGATTGAATGAGATTTGTAGAAATATATACTAGCAGAATACCTTGCGTCGCCCAGGATTTAATGAGATTGATGAAGATATATACTAGCACGTTGTGCCTGATTGTATGAAATAGGTGAGAATATATACTAGCAAAATACCCAGCATCGCTTGGGATTGAATGAGATAGGTGGAAATATATAGAAGCAGAATACCAGGCATCACTTGGGATTTAATAAAGCAGGTGCAAATAAATACTAACAGAATACCTGGCATTGCCTGGGATTTAATGAGATAGGTACAAATACAGAATAGACAAATACTTGGCATCGCCCGGGATTGTATTAGATAGCTGCACATATACACTAACAGAATACCCGGCGTTGCTCAAGATTGAATGAGATAGGTGAGAAAATATACTAACAATATCCCCGGCGTCGCCCGGGATTGAAGGAGATTGCTGGAAATATATATTAGCAGAATTCCTGGCGTTTCCCGGTATTGAATGAGATAGGGGCAAATATATACTAGCAGAATAACCAGCGTTGCTCCGGATTAAATGAGGGTGGTAGAAAAGTTTGTACCAGAAATGGCTTAAACAATTTTCTATCTTAAAATTACTTTATTTGTGAAGTCAATCCCGGATATGGCTGAAACAGTTTACAATCTCCAAATTAGATTAATACATATATATTGTTGGTTTTCTATGAAAGTTTACTAGGCCAGTTTCTATAGGGGGTGATCTATATTTTCTTGAATTTTTTATGTTATCATCCAGGAATGATGTGATGGGTAGAAAGAAGCATGATTGTTAATTCTAAATGTGCTCTTGGGTTCTCTTTTGAGGGTTGGGTTGGAAAGAGTAATGTTTGTTTTGAGGCCAAAAAGTATGTGAAGTTGTTTCATATATGTATTTAAATTACCCGTCTTATTGTAGGTAAAATTATTTTAAATATGTGTTGTATATTACCCGCCCTTGCAAAGGTAAAATTATTTCATATCCAAAATTACATACCCTAGGTAAGATACAATTATTTCATACGTGTAATACCTGTCCTAGTTAGGTAAAATATTCTTTTGCTCAAAATAGCAAATGATACATAGACATTAAAAATTCCTCTCTCTTAAGAATAACAAATATATTCAAAATCAATTCAGTTTTTTCATTGTTTATACAATCCCGAGCAACGCTGGGTAGCCCCGCTAGTTCTATTAAAAAAGAAAAAAAGGGAGTCCATAATGAAAACAGATGCTTGATTCAGACTCTTGAAATTTTAAACGCTTCGAATCTGACTCTACAGTCCAGGTAGAATATATTATATGCAATTGTCATTTTGAGCCAGCTTCTTCTGTGACCTGCACAACATCCCAAATCATGGCAGCTCATGAATGGCAGTCCTAAATAAGGTTTCACCAGATTACTGACCAATCATTATTCTACCAGCAATGGACAATCAGCAAAGTCCTCCTTGATGTGTGTTATTCAGGTTTTTAACTGTCCACCCAGGCAGAGATAGAAAAGGTTTCATTGGGGATTAATTATCCCATTGAGTTGCATGCCCAAACAATCAAAGAGATTGGCCTTGTGCCTAATTTGTTCATTATCTATTTCTATATTTTGTTCAAATAAATATTTCAGCATAGACTTTTGATCAAGATGTTGGCAGAGGACAGCAGTTGAGACATGATTGACCAGCCGACAACTTGAAACACAATAACTGGTTGATGGTGTCTCAACTACAATATTACATGGGGAGTCGAAAGTAAATTTTGTATTTACTTTTGGCAGCCTCATAACTTTTTTTTTTTTTTTTTTTTTACATCGTAGTCACCACTTATCAAGGCCCGTTTTGATTTAGGCACAGATAAAGAGTGCGGAAAATAACTGCTGTTTCCTTTCTACTTTTTCCTTTTTACTTACATTTCATGAATGATGTTTTTAGTAAAGATGGGAGAATTGCTGTTTTCTGGATCAGCTATTGCTTTTGAGTGGGTGGTTTGTAGAAATTTGCAATCCTTTCATAGTATTAATCATCATTCAACTGTTTATGCATTTCATTAACTCTTATCCTCATGTTTTTAAGCCTTAGTAAGTAGTAACTCATTAATGAAAACAAAACCAAAAAGACTTCCTAAATACTAATATATTAAAAACCAACCTCTTACTTACTCAGCTGATGGTCGTGATGATGATATACTTAACTACAAAAATGTAACTCTCCATTTATTGATTTCCTGGTAAATCTCGTTTATCAATTAGTGAAATAAATTATAATTAGAAGAAAGTTCAAGGTTAGAATTTAAGTCTGCAATAACAAAGTTTTTTTCATGAAAATGTGGTGATGAGTAATGCCAGTGCTAATAAAGCTTAAAAAAAATAAACCTGATCATTTCTATGAAGCTTAAAAATGTGCGTAATGATCCAAAAGCTGTAATGACTTATCTGGTAAGTGGAGGTGTTCCAACATTCAATTGTATCTACATATTAGCAATTGAGAAGCCAACACTGTTAGTAGAGTTAAAAAAATTAAAAGCAACAACAAAAGAACTGAGAATTACCTATTAAATATTCATTCTTTTCATCTGATTATATTTTATAAATTTGCTTAATTTCTGAATATTAAATGAATACAGAAACAATGATTATAAGGAAAAGATTTGGATGTTTTTATTTACCTCAAACTAGTATAAGATGAAACGTTACCCTTTTTCACTAAACTCATAACACCATATTAACTATTTTTTTTTAAATCATCCTTTAAATTTAATAAAAATAGGATGAAAGGAGTTTTGCTCCCTCAGAGAAGTTTAAAGATTTGAGACCACCTCCATTGGCTTCCCTGAAAAGTTTTATATGTAAATACGCTTTTAATCTTTATGTATATTCTCTAGTCTTTCTTTCCACAGAGAACACATGCACACAACAGACACTGACATTCATAAGTTATATAAGAAAATTAAACATTGTTGATTATTCCTTGCCTAAGTTCAGGTTGATTTATTACGTATAATTTTGAAATAGCCTTTTCATCACTAAACTTGCAATATGAACGGATTTTAAAAGTAGAATCATTCTTATTTAAATGCATTTTTAGGAGCAACCAGACTCATGAAAAAGAATGTCAAAAACTGCCTGGCAAATATACCAGGTTAACCAAGTGCAAGAGAGATACAAACAATTGCAGTTAAAGTGGTGGTTAGAAATTTAAAAAGATCTCTTGATTGGAATGTCTGAAATAGTGAATGTTTGGCATGTGGTAGGATGCTCCTTCTCTAGCGAAAACAAAATGATCAGAAAATGTAAACAGTAAAATACACACACATAATCTACCTCCTATTATATACAACATTCATTTAATTTTTATTTTCTCTTTTTCTTTTGGATTACCCTGCAGTTAAATGATATGTGTAAATATTTTAAAAACTCCTTAGATAAAACTGAGGGAAGACTGATAACCTGACATGTTAACAAGCTCATGTTATCTGAAGCATTTGTCCATTTCAAAACTTTCCTTAGCATAAAATATTTTTTATTTATTAAATAAAACAAAAATAAACTGTGAGTGATAACAGACATGACTAATCTATTATACATTAAAGATTCTGTCATTCAACTGTTATCCTTATCTTGGTGGTTCTGTTCACATTGTACTCTTTGACTTTCTTAGTTTAAAACAACAATTCGGAATAAAATTAATTATTTTTTCTTATATATATATATATATATATATATATATATATATATATATATATATATCGAGGCATGTTTGATTGAATACGACAAAGTTTTCTTTCTTTATTTTTCTGTTGATTTTCTCGATCTGCAGAGCATTTTTTCTTGTTTCAGTTGGTAAATTGTGTATTAGGTTGCTGAGTGATTTTTTTTGTCACTTGGCAACACAAATCAACAATCAAAATCAGAAAGCCAACAGAAAAATAAAGAAGAAAGAAAGCTGTCGTATTTAATCAAACATGCATTATAACGACTTGCTGCCTATATATATATATATTATATACTAGTATATATATATTATATACTAGTGGGTATCTGGCGTTGCCCGAGTGTTTGGAGGTGTGTGTGCTCGGGCGGGGGTGGGGGTTTTTAATCAAAACATAAGAATAAGCGAAGTAAAAAAAGCAAAAAAAGAAAACAGAAAAACGAACGTTAAAACTTCTTTAAATCTGAAAAATAAAGCGGGGGGGGGGGTACCCAGGCAGTGGGGAAAGGTAATCAAACAAAAGAATAAGCAAAGTAAATATTTTTAAATATTAAATAAAAATTAAAAAATCGAAAAAAAACGCAAAAAAACTAACGTAAGGCAAACGAATGATGTTAAATGTAAAAATCGGAAAAACAAAAACAAAAAAGAAAACAGAAAAACGGACGTTAAAACTTCTTTAAAAAATCTGAAAAATAAAAACAAAAAAAAAAACACGTGAAAAATGGCTTAAATAAGCCTGTTTCAATATTAAAATTTAAAAAATCGGTGAGTACCCAGCGTTGCCCAAGTGTTTTGGAGGTGTGTGTGGTCGGTTGGAGGTGGGGGGTGTTAATGAAAACCTAAGAATAAGCAAAGTAAAAAAATCAGAAAAACGAATGTTACGTGAAAAATGGCTTAAATAACCCTGCTTCAATATTAAAATTTAAAAAATCGAAAAAAAAAAGTCATCTCACACCACGATTCGAACCCAAAACGTTTAGATAATGACCCAGCGCTCTAACCAACTGACCTAACACGACGTACACGAAATTAGCTCATTTTTTAAATCTTTAAACTAAATCAGGTTACGACGTCGTATGACGCATGCGTAAAAGTGACTTCGTCATGAGAGGACGGTTTTTGCTGACCCCCCCCCCTCTGTGGAAAAGTGCTGATTTCAGGGTGAAAAAATTAACATTTTTGGCCAATTTTTCGATATTTGTCGGGCGAAGGATGGGGCTTTCATATGAGACAAAATTTGCGAATTTTTGTTCTGTCTGTCAAAAGTTTTTAGCAGACATACAAACATACACACATACATACATACATTTTCGCTTATATATATATAGACTAGCGAGGGGTACCCAGCGTTGCCCGGGTGTTTTTCGGAGTATGTGAAAAAAAAAGAAGCCTTCACGACGCGCAGTTGGAAAATAGTAAAGTGTTAAAAAAAAAAACAGATGCGTGTTTTTGATTGACGTGACGGCGATAGGTATTCAGCAGTAAGCATTTTGTGCGGGACAGTTTTGAATGAGGTGAATAAATCGGTTTGTTTGTTTTCAAAAACCCGCTCCCTGTTTATTAGGAGGAGCGAAATGAAAGCTACAGTCTGATATGATGAAGTCGACATTGAACAAACGTTACTTAGCTCTCTTGAGACAACTGGCTTTCGGCCTGTGATTAGAGTCGAGTTTCGCTTTTTTTTATACCGAAAATTGAATGTAACGCCTGCCGATGCGGGAAATGTCGAATAATTAACGTTTGAAAGTCAATAAAATTAAATAGACAGGCGAGCTCCGTGGGTAACTCTGAGATATTACAATTTATAGATGATATAAAAAGTTTTAAGAAGTTGTGAACCGAGCAAGCGCTTCTCTGAAAGAAGCCTTTTGTGGACATCGAGGAAAAGCGTACATACATACATACATACATTTTCGCTTTTATATATATAGATTATATATATATATATATAAATATATATATGTTTATATATTTATGTGTTAAAGAATAGCATCGATTCTGTTGGTTTCAAATCCAAAACAAAGGGGACCAATATCTGGTCGTCTATGTTAGACTCTCTTCAGCCTGTGTTTATATCTGTCTCCTCGGAAATTTATCCCAGAAAAATCCGTATTATTTGGATTATCTACATTACTGTTCTCATCTTGGATGTTATTCTCACAACTTTTCAGTTTATGTAACCGCCGATCTTCTTCAGGTGGCTCTTGTTAGAATTTTTACAGAATTTCAAACAAAGCCCTTTATTCAAATTGTCAATCTCCAGAGGTAGCTTACTCTCGTTCCATCAGTCATGATTGGGCAAAAATCTGAAGTAATTCATAAGTGTATCCTGCAATATTCTATGGCATAACAGATTAAGTGGATGTTGAAGGTTCAATCTTCAGTGCAGGTAATACTAACAATACAATTATGACTGCCATATCCAAGGAAATCTTAAAAAAATTGTGCAAATTTTAACAAAATAAAATTTTATCAACACTTGTGTAATTAGATGAAAAATTAAAAATAATATATAAAAATTTAATGAGATTTAAAATAAATCTCTGAAATATTTTAGCAATGCAATACTTTTTAATTAAAAAAGAGGAAATTGTAAATGAAATCGTAGCATGTAGTAGGAAATGTATTTGCTCCACTTCATTTTGATTGTCTAGTCAGCATTGGGGGTGGTATTGCAGATGCGTTTTTCAAGAAGTTGATGAAAGGAGTATTTCAACTTAGCAACATTTATGAAATGAATATTATATGTATATACACACATTTGCATACATTTAATTTTAACCAATCTCCTTTATGCTTAAGTAAGAGTGAATTGTGGTTCCAGTAGGCCATCCTCCCAGGTATTATCTTCTTCAAATGATGTTCTTACTTGAGTAGATTGATTCCTCACTGGAAACTGACACTATGTCTAATCTTTGTAGTGTGAAGCGGATAAATATACTTGGCTCACTGAAAAAAGAAAGCAAATTAGTTGTATCTTAAAAAGTCAGTGATCAGTTTGATGTTGTACTTATATTGTAAACAGAACCCGCCATCCAAAAAAATAATGAGTAAAAATAAAGGGTTATAAATCATGATTCAGAATTATTGTTACCAATTTTTCCCTTGACAAATATTTTTTTACAATGTTTACAATTTTTTTATTTTCACAAGTAAACAACAACAACAATAAGATGATGTATAAAAATGTAAATATATTAACATCTACAATCAAATATTTGGTTATAATATCAATACTTCTCAAAATATTGGATAATGTTCATTTACTACAAATGAAACCATGTTGATTAGAATTTATACCATCCCTTAAAAAATGTAATGCTTTTTCTAATAATTTTCCTTTCAAAAATCTTGCATAAAATACATCTATTATTATACGAGTTAACATTATTTTCCTTAGGGCTTTTTATCCCTCCGCATCTATCTCCCTGTCTTTCTACTTTTCTGCGTCTCTCTCTCTCTCTGTCTCTCTCTCTCTCTCTCTCTGTCTTTTCTTGTCTCTTAACATTCACCATTCACAGGTAACATGAATTGGAACAAGAAGATACTGTTGAAAGTGTGCTTTCACCACTTGGTTAGAGAACTTCTCATACTTAACAGTATCCCATATCTCTACAAAGCTGTCATTCGCTCATGCATCAAGAACCGTTGCCTCATCTGGCCTGGTGCATTAACCACTAGTCTGTCCCTCTTGGACAGAGTTGATAAAAGAGCTTCAAACCTAACAGTTCTCACACTGTCAACTAAACTCCAGCCCCTGTCCCATCGCTGCAATGTTGCACCTCTATGCTTGTTTTACAAGTACTTCAATGGAATGTGTTCTGATGGACTTGCTGCACCTGTGCCCCCTCAACATTATCTCCCCCCCAAAAACCTGACAAACAGTAAAATCTTACCCCTTTACTCTAGAGGTCGTCAGATGATGGATACGCTAATAAGTTCCTTCTTTGAACTGCTTGCAATTCTTTCTCTGCACTGTTTCTCTGACTGTACCAACATGCAGAAATTTAAATGTAATCTGAACAAGCATCTTGCTACACAACTCCCCACTTAGAATGCCCCTCCCCTCAGATTTTGCCTTTAATTCACATCTTACATCTTAGTAACAGGGTGTTTTGTTTGTGGTGAATTAAAGTAAAAAAAAAAACAATCACTAGAAAATATCATTACAAATATTAATGCTATTTAACATGCAGCTGGAGAGAGAAAGAGGAGGGTATATAACAGAAAGACTAATTTTTAATTTTCACTGATTATTTCAAATTTTAACTGACTTTACAAACTCTTTTCTGATTCAAACAATTTAATCCAAGTGTCTAATTTTTTTTTTTCTAATTACTTTTTTAAATATATCAATACTTTTTTATTTATATATTAATACGATAGCGTGTGTGTTGTATTTCTTGTAATAAATAATTTTATCAAGAATTCTTCATAAGATTTGATTTCGGTTTGAATTATAGCTGATAGCATTCAAGTTATTTAATTTTTTTTTAATAAATTTACTAAAAATTCTTAATAATTTTGGTTTTTGGTTTCGATTATAGCTGATGGCACTTAAGTCATCTATTTTTTTTATGAATAATTGTACCAAGAATTCCTTGTAAGTTTTTGCTAATGGCACTCCAATAATCTATTTTTAAAGTATTTTATCAAGAATTCTTCATAAGTCTTGGTTTTGGTTCTGATTTTAGCTGATGGTACTTTAGTAATCTATTTTTTATTTTTTAATAAATAATTTTATCAAGAATTCTTCATAAATTTTGGTTTCGGTTTCTATTATAGCTGAAGGAAGTAAAGTTTTATATGTGTGTGTGTGTGTGTATATATATATATCTGAAGTTAGGATACGTAAATGAGTATGATTTCATTTCAATCAAAGGGTGTTGTCAATATTATCGGCGGGTCTACATTCCATTTGCACGCAACATTTTATTTATAACTTGAAAATTACATAACGAAAAATATGTCAAATAAGAATAGACATGTTAATGAGGGTTCAGAGCATAGGGTTTCCCTCATCGATTATCTAGAAACACCAAGTTTTTCTTGAAAGGGAGTGGGAGGACAGTTTGGGATTCGGTTTCGAGTCAAGCTGATGAACCCAAGTCATAATTTTTTATTTTTGAAATCACAACTTTATAATATATAAGAATCGATAGAACATTAACTCTATAATAATATATACAAATCTGCAAGACTTAAAATACCATATTTAGGCTTATTTTATGACCTGGCTATGCCGGGTGTCCCTGCTAGCTTGGATAACTACTTCTGCAGTTTTAACAAATAGCTACAATAATATCAGAGCGCCTCCATTTATGCTGAATATCTACAGAATTTCAACATCAATATATTACATATGAATCAGTCCCCTGTGGAATTTTCACAGGTCTCGCTGGTCTAGTATTATCACAATTGATGCTTTCCAGTTATATGAATTATTTTATGTTCTATACGTTCATTGAATAACGTAACTATTGCATAAGGTATTTCATAAGTATTTTGATAATTTTGAATGTATTTCATCAGCTTTCACACATTTCCTAACAATCAACTTGGATTATGTTTTTAGGCCTTATTTTTTAGTTCATCCATAATTTTGTATTCTGCTGGGTAGAGTACAACACCTTCCTGTAATGGATCAAAAGAATGAACAGATTGAAATTGGAAATCATTTAAATTACAGTTCGCAAGTTAATTAGCAATGTAAAAAAATCCAATCTAATTTTTTTGTTTTTAATCGATGTTAATTATCTTCACTTTATTTTAATCTTTTATTGTAAATAATCATTAACTTATGCAATCGCATTAATTTGAACTTTAAATTGGAAATATTTGATTAAAATTATCGATTCTGATGCATGAGTGGGTTGTGGGCAGTTGCTTGATTTCTATATCAATATAATTATGCAACAATTTTCCATGTGTCCATGTGCCCATTCCTTGTGACATATGACTTTGGTAATAATCATGTTGTCCGGGTGTTTGGAGGTGTGTGTTGAGCACAAAAAAAAAATGTTGTAGTAAGCAGGTAGGCTCGACCCCGTGACGCTAAGACGGAAAAGAAAGTAGAGGTGTGTGTAAGGGTGTTAGTTGAGTAAAAAAAAAAAAAAATTGCAAAAAAGAAAAATATAGGAGTAGTAATCAGGCTCGACTCCATAACGCATCAGAGGAAAAAGAGGTGAAAAAAAAAACTGTCTTACCGATGTGCCTACCGTAGTTGTGACGTCATGGGCGGTTGAAATAACGCTTTTTATCTGATGTTGTGGATGCGAGGGCTGAATGACTTGCAAAAAATGTTAGTGAAAAACCGACCTTCCCTGTAGAAAACTGCCCAGTTGAGGGTGAAGGAATTAATGTTTTTGACCAATTTTTTGATATTTGTTATCCGAAGGGTTGAGCTTCAAAATGATACCGATCTTGTGAAAATCCGTCGCCTCTGTCAGAAGTTTTGAGAGACATTAATACATACATTTAAACAGCCAAGTGAGATTTATATTATGGACTAGCGGGGGTACCTGGCGTTGCCCGGGTGTTTGGAGGTGTGTGTGCTGTTAAATAAAAAAGAAACCGGAGGGGGGGGCATAGGATCGGACCCAAAGCCCTGAGGCGAAGTTTGAAAATAAAATCGGCCAGCCAGAATGAGTTACTGAAAGATGTTTGAATTTATTTAAGTAAGAACCAAATTGACAGGTGCACGAACAGAAGTCGTAGAGCAATAGCTATTCAGCAAATGAGGTCAATGGCCAGGTTTGTTTGTTATAAGCGAAGTGAAAAAGAAAACAACGTTAAAACTTAAGCAGGGGAGGGGGTAATTAAAACATAAAAAAAAACACAAAAATAACTAACGTAAGGCAAATGAACGATGTTAAATGTAAAAATCAAAAAAACAAAAAAGAATATAGAAAAACGAACACGTGAAAAATGGCTTAAATAAGCCTGTTTCGATATTAAAATTTAAAAAATCGGTTGGTACCTGGGTGTTTTTTGGTGTGTGGTCGAGGGTGGATAAGCAAAGTAAAAAAAAACCCAGAAAAACGAACGTTACGTGAAAAATGGCTTAAATAACACTGGTTCAATATTTAAATTTAAAAAATCGAAAAAAAATAAGACATCTCACACCACGATTCGAACCCAAAACGTTTAGATAACGAACCAACGCACTAACCAATTGAGCTAACATGAAATTTAGTCAGTTTTTCAACTATTTAAAGTAAATCAGGTCATGACGTCATCTGACGCATGCGTAGAACCGATCGTTGTCACGAGAGGACCATTTTTGTTGACCCCCCCCCCCCCGTCAAAAATTGTCGATTTTGGGGTGAAAAAATGAACATTTTTGGTCAATTTTTTGATATTTTTCGAGCGAAGGATGGAGCTTCATTATGATACCGAGTTTGTGAATTTTCGTTGTGTCTGTCGAAAGTTTTTAGCGGACACACATACAAACATACATATATACATACATACACACACATATTTTTGCTTTTATATATATATAGACTAGCGGAGGGCTCATGGGTTTGTTGGTGTAAAAGAAGAAAAAAAAGATTTGGTAGGGAGTTAGGCTCGAACCTGAAGCCTTGAGGCGAAAGTGGTGGAAAAGAAAGTATGAAAAAACCTGACATCTTACCGCTCAGCCAGGATGGGAGAGGAACTGAAAAGCGTTATAATTTACCAATTAAAAACTTAAGTAACATGTGCATAAATTTAATGAGGTCAAACATCACGTGACTTCACTTTGGCGCTGCAAACCAGTTTCTGCGTATTTGTTTGTTTCCTCAGTTAAGATGTTGGGGAAAACAGCTCCCCTAAAAAGGGGGAGTGTCCAAATGAATAGCAGTTGTGCTATGACGGGTTTTTTCCCCACATTGATCAAAGCTAATTGCTTTCTGGACGTCTCGGCATGAAAGGCCGAAAACAAATTTGCTTTTAGTTTTGCTTTTTTTTATACGGAAAAGCGAAACAAACATGCGCCGAGTGAAAAAAAATCTCGAAAATAGAATGTAAAAGTCGCTGAAATTAAAGATACACGCGAGCTCGTTTCGTAAATCTTAGATATTATAATCTGGTTAGCATATAAAAGGTTCTAAGAAACAGCAACCGCCTCGAGCGCTCCCCCCCCCCTGAAAGAAGCCTTTGCCGGACATACACAAAAAATGCACACGCAGACACATTTTTGCTTTTATATAATAGCTGAGTAATCATTAATATAAAAAGTGCAAATATATATATATAATTTTCTTAATTTTGAGGTTATAAATAAAGTAAAATATCGTTTATTTCTAAAAATTAAAATTAAAATGATATATATTTATCCAAGTACCTTGGGAAATGTACTTTCAGAATATTTATAATTATTGGAGTCTATCTCTAAAATCCTAAGAGTTTTTTTCCGCAAACAAGAACTGCAACTTTATTATATAACCATTTGTATATAAAACATGTTAGATGTTTAGAATTCCAGCCATTTAACTCCTTCCATTTCTCAACATCCTCATCTTGAAAGTTATTGTTAACAATATCTGCAAGTTTTGAGATGTTAAGATAGACGTTCTTCTGCAAGACAATAGCTTTGCTTTTTGTATTTGTCATTGTGTATTTCGGTGTCATGGTGATAAAGTGTTTGCAATCAGTGGAAGAACCTAAATAACACAATGATCAGCATTCATTCCTCTTGGGCATTTTTAATCTGACTCTACTTTCCCATGACAATAATGATCAGAGTGGAGATTTCATATTTTTATGTTTTTATTTTTACATTTTTGTTTTAGCCTCCTATTTTAATCAATTCAACTTTTATTGGACTAATAAGTTTATGCTTTCTCTGGTCATGCTTTTTTTCTAATATCGAAAGATGAACGAACAAATACTAGACTACTCCCCCCCCCCCCAAGGAAGGAGTAATGACCGAGAGGATGGCATGATGAATGTCACCCCTCCAAAAAAAAGGGAAAGACAATGCTTGTGAGGGTGATATCTTAACAAAACAGTACAGCACCTCTCTTTCCAAAATGGAGAAAATAATTATGAAGCGATGGTATCGTGAGGAATGAACATCTACTTTATTACCCTTCAAAAATAGGGGGTAATACCTGGGAGTATCACTCCCATGAAAGAAGGTCATCTCTAGGAAGATCGGCTCATGACAACAAAACAGATAATGCACTATCTCAAAAAAGGATATAATATCTGGGAGGATTGCCTCCAGTTCCTTAAAAAAAGTGGGAGGTAATTCATGAGAAGTCTTACTTATAACAAAAGAACCAATACTACACTACGCACTCCCATTAAAAAGTATAATAATAGATGAAATCATATGCATTTATATATATATATATATATATAATTTTTTTTCTTTTTTTTTTTTTTTTTTAGCCATTTGGCTAAAAAAAGTGTTTCAATGAAATTGTATATAAAAGAATAATAATGTTAGCCATTTAGAGGAAATAAATAAATAATAATAATGTTAGCCATTTAGAGGAAATCTTAAGTATGATGGCCCCTGGAGCAAATGTAGTATTTTGGTGATTGAAATGATCTCAGTCAAGAGTAGAATAGACAACTTTAGTAATAGTAACAAAATATGATGACGCTTTACTCCTCCACGTCTCTCTCTCTCTACCCCTTTGCATTTCTTTCTTTCTCTCTCTCTCTCTCTCTCTCTCTAACCTTCTGCATCTCTCTCTCTCTCTCTCTATCTCTCTCTCTCTATCCCTCCACGTTTCTCTCTCTACCACTCGGCGTCTCTCTTTCTCTCTCTCTCTCTACCACTCAGCATCGCTCTCTCTCTCCGCCCCTCTACACTTCTCCCTCTAAACCCCTCCGCGTCTCTCTCTCCCTCAACCCCTCCGCGTCTCTCTCTCCCTCAACCCCTCCGCGTCTCTCTCTCCCTCAACCCCTCCGCGTCTCTCTCTCCCTCAACCCCTCCGCGTCTCTCTCTCCCTCAACCCCTCCGCGTCTCTCTCTCCCTCAACCCCTCCGCGTCTCTCTCTCCCTCAACCCCTCCGCGTCTCTCTCTCCCTCAACCCCTCCGCGTCTCTCTCTCCCTCAACCCCTCCGCGTCTCTCTCTCTCCCTCACCCCTCCGCGTCTCTCTCTCTCTCAACCCCTCCGCGTCTCTCTCTCTCCCTCAACCCCTCCGCGTCTCTCTCTCTCCCTCAACCCCTCCGCGTCTCTCTCTCTCCCTCAACCCCTCCGCGTCTCTCTCTCCCTCAACCCCTCCGCGTCTCTCTCTCCCTCAACCCCTCTGCGTCTCTCTCTCCCTCAACCCCTCCGCGTCTCTCTCTCTCTCTCTCAACCCCTCCGCGTCTCTCTCTCTCTCTCTCTCAACCCCTCCGCATCTCTCTCTCTCTCTCTCTCAACCCCTCCGCGTCTCTCTCTCTCTCTCTCTCAACCCCTCCGCGTCTCTCTCTCTCTCTCCCTCAACTCCTCCGCGTCTCTCTCTCCCTCAACCCCTCCGCGTCTCTCTCTCCCTCAACCCCTCCGCGTCTCTCTCTCCCTCAACCCCTCCGCGTCTCTCTCTCCCTCAACCCCTCCGCGTCTCTCTCTCCCTCAACCCCTCCGCGTCTCTCTCTCCCTCAACCCCTCCGCGTCTCTCTCTCCCTCAACCCCTCCGCGTCTCTCTCTCTCCCTCAACCCCTCCGCGTCTCTCTCTCTCCCTCAACCCCTCCGCGTCTCTCTCTCCCTCAACCCCTCCGCGTCTCTCTCTCTCCCTCAACCCCTCCGCGTCTCTCTCTCTCCCTCAACCCCTCCGCGTCTCTCTCTCCCTCAACCCCTCCGCGTCTCTCTCTCCCTCAACCCCTCCGCGTCTCTCTCTCCCTCAACCCCTCCGCGTCTCTCTCTCCCTCAACCCCTCCGCGTCCCTCTCTCCCTCAACCCCTCCGCGTCTCTCTCTCTCCCTCAACCCCTCCGTGTCTCTCTCTCTCCCTCAACCCCTCCGCGTCTCTCTCTCTCCCTCAACCCCTCCGCGTCTCTCTCTCCCTCAACCCCTCCGCGTCTCTCTCTCTCCCTCAACCCCTCCGCGTCTCTCTCTCTCCCTCAACCCCTCCGCGTCTCTCTCTCTCCCTCAACCCCTCCGCGTCTCTCTCTCCCTCAACCCCTCCGCGTCTCTCTCTCCCTCAACCCCTCTGCGTCTCTCTCTCCCTCAACCCCTCTGCGTCTCTCTCTCTCTCTCTCAACCCCTCCGCGTCTCTCTCTCTCTCTCTCTCAACCCCTCCGCGTCTCTCTCTCTCTCTCTCTCTCAACCCCTCCGCGTCTCTCTCTCTCTCTCTCTCAACCCCTCCGCGTCTCTCTCTCTCTCTCTCTCAACCCCTCCGCGTCTCTCTCTCTCTCTCTCAACCCCTCCGCGTCTCTCTCTCTCTCTCTCAACCCCTCCGCGTCTCTCTCTCTCTCTCTCAACCCCTCCGCGTCTCTCTCTCTCTCTCTCAACCCCTCCGCGTCTCTCTCTCTCTCTCTCAACCCCTCCGCGTCTCTCTCTCTCTCTCTCAACCCCTCCGCGTCTCTCTCTCTCTCTCTCAACCCCTCCGCGTCTCTCTCTCTCTCTCTCAACCCCTCCGCGTCTCTCTCTCTCTCTCTCAACCCCTCCGCGTCTCTCTCTCTCTCTCTCAACCCCTCCGCGTCTCTCTCTCTCTCTCTCAACCCCTCCGCGTCTCTCTCTCCCTCAACCCCTCCGCGTCTCTCTCTCTCTCTCTCTCAACCCCTCCGCGTCTCTCTCTCTCTCTCTCTCAACCCCTCCGCGTCTCTCTCTCTCTCTCTCTCAACCCCTCCGCGTCTCTCTCTCTCTCTCAACCCCTCCGCGTCTCTCTCTCTCTCTCTCTCAACCCCTCCGCGTCTCTCTCTCTCTCTCTCTCAACCCCTCCGCGTCTCTCTCTCTCTCAACCCCTCCGCGTCTCTCTCTCTCTCAACCCCTCCGCGTCTCTCTCTCTCTCAACCCCTCCGCGTCTCTCTCTCTCTCAACCCCTCCGCGTCTCTCTCTCTCTCTCTCAACCCCTCCGCGTCTCTCTCTCTCTCTCTCTCAACCCCTCCGCGTCTCTCTCTCCCTCTCTCTCAACCCCTCCGCGTCTCTCTCTCTCTCAACCCCTCCGCGTCTCTCTCTCTCTCTCTCTCAACCCCTCCGCGTCTCTCTCTCTCTCTCTCAACCCCTCCGCGTCTCTCTCTCTCTCTCTCTCAACCCCTCCGCGTCTCTCTCTCTCTCTCTCAACCCCTCCGCGTCTCTCTCTCTCTCTCTCAACCCCTCCGCGTCTCTCTCTCTCTCTCTCCACCCCTCCGCGTCTCTCTCTCTCTCTCTCTCCACCCCTCCGCGTCTCTCTCTCTCTCTCTCTCCACCCCTTCCGCGTCTCTCTCTCTCTCTCTCCACCCCTTCCGCGTCTCTCTCTCTCTCTCTCTCCACCCCTTCCGCGTCTCTCTCTCTCTCTCTCTCCACCCCTTCCGCGTCTCTCTCTCTCTCTCTCTCTCCACCCCTTCCGCGTCTCTCTCTCTCTCCACCCCTTCCGCGTCTCTCTCTCTCTCCACCCCTTCCGCGTCTCTCTCTCTCTCTCTCTCCACCCCTTCCGCGTCTCTCTCTCTCTCTCTCTCCACCCCTTCCGCGTCTCTCTCTCTCTCTCTCTCTCTCCACCCCTTCCGCGTCTCTCTCTCTGTCTCCACCCCTTCCGCGTCTCTCTCTCTCTCTCCACCCCTTCCGCGTCTCTCTCTCTCTCTCCACCCCTTCCGCGTCTCTCTCTCTCTCTCTCTCTCCACCCCTTCCGCGTCTCTCTCTCTCTCTCTCTCCACCCCTTCCGCGTCTCTCTCTCTCTCTCTCTCTCTCCACCCCTTCCGCGTCTCTCTCTCTCTCTCCACCCCTTCCGCGTCTCTCTCTCTCTCTCCACCCCTTCCGCGTCTCTCTCTCTCTCTCTCCACCCCTTCCGCGTCTCTCTCTCTCTCTCTCCACCCCTTCCGCGTCTCTCTCTCTCTCTCTCCACCCCTTCCGCGTCTCTCTCTCTCTCTCTCCACCCCTTCCGCGTCTCTCTCTCTCTCTCTCCACCCCTTCCGCGTCTCTCTCTCTCTCTCTCCACCCCTTCCGCGTCTCTCTCTCTCTCCACCCCTTCCGCGTCTCTCTCTCTCTCCACCCCTTCCGCGTCTCTCTCTCTCTCCACCCCTTCCGCGTCTCTCTCTCTCTCCACCCCTTCCGCGTCTCTCTCTCTCTCTCCACCCCTTCCGCGTCTCTCTCTCTCTCTCTCCACCCCTTCCGCGTCTCTCTCTCTCTCTCTCTCTCCACCCCTTCCGCGTCTCTCTCTCTCTCTCTCTCTCCACCCCTTCCGCGTCTCTCTCTCTCTCTCTCTCTCCACCCCTTCCGCGTCTCTCTCTCTCTCTCTCCACCCCTTCCGCGTCTCTCTCTCTCTCCACCCCTTCCGCGTCTCTCTCTCTCTCCACCCCTTCCGCGTCTCTCTCTCTCTCTCTCCACCCCTTCCGCGTCTCTCTCTCTCTCTCTCTCAACCCCTTCCGCGTCTCTCTCTCTCTCTCTCTCTCTCTCTCTCTCAACCCCTCTGCGTGTGTGTATGTGTCTATCTCTCTCAACCCCTCTGTGTGTGTGTTTCTCTCTCCCTCTACCCTTCCGCGTCTCTCTCTATCTTTCAGCATTTCACCCCCGCACCTATTTTCATGTATCTTTCACTTATCATTTGTCTTTATTCATATTTAAACCTAATATAAACAGTTATTTCCTCGATAGGAGATAAAGATAAAAGTTTTTCTTCAACTGTATTTTCTCTCAAAAAATATCCACATATGTCACAAATCAGACCAAACCAATTGTGGATGAAACCACCCCCTCTCACCACCATTGAATACATTCAAGCTAATCATGATCTCACTAAACAGGTTTGCTAACTCTTATTCTTCAGCAGGTTTTCAAAAAGGAAAATAATTGGGTGTTACCTTTTTTTTTTTTTTTTATTAAATCAATGGTCAAAAAGGACACATGTGGCTACTGGTTTCACAAATGAAAGAAGCTTTTAA
Source organism: Euprymna scolopes (assembly GCF_053919585.1). Taxonomy (NCBI): domain Eukaryota; kingdom Metazoa; phylum Mollusca; class Cephalopoda; order Sepiida; family Sepiolidae; genus Euprymna; species Euprymna scolopes. Next base: position 35,477,478 of record NC_136518.1, on the reverse strand, counting down.
TATCTTGTTGGAATTTCTGGATCAATTGTTTTATTAATAAACAAGCCAATGTTCATACATTGGTGGAATTTTCTACATATATGTAGGCATATGGAGTTATTAACCCACACTCTCGTCTTAGACTCTTTAAATTTAAGGCTATTCAAGCTCTAATTACTGAAAATTTTAAATATCTAGCTCTAGCATAAGAATTCTTCTATTAGTTATAATATATATATATATATATATTATACTAGCAAAAGTACCCGTCGTTGACTGGGTTCAAAAACAGTCTACAGAAAATGGACTCTGATTTATGAAAGTATGATAGATTATGAAAAGGAAGGGTTGTAAATTTGGGTGGAATTTGTGGATATCAAAACCAAAGCAAAATATGATGAAAGTAAAAATAAAATAGATAACCCCCATAATTTATTATATCATACCTGTTCACACTGAAACACTTATCACAATATTCTGTGGATCTATATTAAAAAAACCTTGTTAAACTTTGTGACATATTTCCATTCTATGGAGGTCAGGCGCGAACGAACACCCCATAATTTTATTATACCATACTTCTTCAAACTGAAACATAATTGTCAAAGTATACTTACACCGATAGATATGAAAAGTCTTTATTAAAGTTTGGGCCTATTTCCATTCTATGGAGGCCAGGCGCGAACGCAGGCCCCACAATTTTATTATACCATCCCTATTTAAGTTAAAACATACTTATCAAAATATTATTATGTACATCTATATCAAAAATACTTGTAAACGTTTCTTTTAATTTTTTATTTCCATACTTTGTGGACCAGGCGTGAATGTAGACCCCACAATTTTAATGAACCACCGTTCTGCCAGATCAAACATATCCATTCCTGTGTCTTGATACATCTTCTATCATTATATGTAATCAGTTTTTTAAAATAGTCAACCATATAGGAGCCTATTCGTGACCAGACACACACACACCCACACACAGACATTCAGCTTTATATTATAGATTTAATTATAATTAAATAATGATTATTATTTATACCTACAGACGCTAGAATTTCATGCTATACAATCATCAGTGTAGGAAGTAACAATTTCTGCCGATCGGGAGATTCAAACTCAGCCATAAAGCCACCATTGACTCCATTTGCTAAGCCTTTACCTCTGGACCACCAACCAATTGCCACGAAAATGAAGGGATTTAGCAACTTATAAACGCCAAATTTAGGCGGAAATATTAGACAATCCAGAGTGTTCGAACTAGTAGAAGTTGTGAACGTTGCATAATTGCTAGTTGACTGCCTCTTTGTTTATATTTCCCAGACAGTGCCCATCTTTAAGTATTCTTAAAAGGGCTTGATAATTAGAATTTAACTAGTAGGACCTGTGTACCGGCATTGCCCGGTGGTAGTATGTCCCCCCCCCCTCCCACCAACTTCTACAAAAAACAATTAAACTATGGTTGTTAGTGGGAGCCAGTGCAGGCCCAGTAAAATAATGGCCAATTTTTTCCAAGATGAAAGCTAAGTGTGTAATCTATGATAAGCGCCATGGAAATGTGCGAAAAATTGAAAAGAATTTAGATGCTAGAGGCAGCATTAACAACGGGGGTGGCCCAAAAGTGAGTGTTCACTGTAGTAGAATGTTATAGTTCCAAATTTAAGCCTGTAAGTGCTGATAATAGCCTTAAAAATTTATAAGTGAAAAACCCATCCATAGCCGAGATTAAACTCACTACACGAGTTTTTAGTGTAATTCAAATCTTGTTGGTAGCTGAATACTTGATGCTTTGCCAGGGCTATCGAGGGTATTTTTTATCGTGATGCCATCACTTGACGAGGTGCCCACCATGGCTTAAGAGAGTCCCATCTACCTTCGAGAGAAGGATAGACCATGCCAGTTTCTCAACCTGGTATTTTATCTTGCGGTACATACAGTGCTTCGCCTTCCCAAATGGTCACCTATTTGATATTGGCCAGGCTCAATGTTGCTTAACTTCAGTGATCTGGCGAGAACCGGTGTGTCAACGTGATTGTGCCATACATTAAGTATTTTTAGAAAGGGTAGGGACAGCATTGTTCAGGTCCAGCAATTCTTTTTTTTTTTCCAAATTATTATGCAATCTGAAAGTTATGTGTTTTAAAGGTTCTAAAAGGGTAAACATGTCCAATAGCTAATCCTAATTAGTTTGCCATACTCCACTAAATATTTGAAGCCAAATATTTCAGAAAAAAAATCAAAAAAGGTCAAATTGATAACTATAGCCAGATTTTTCAAACAAAAAACCAAAATTGAAAAAAGAGTGTGTGCATAAATGTATAAACATTTATGTATTTTACACGCCATTGTTATTATTTTTGTGCTTGTGTAGATTGTTGATGTTTTATACTGATGCATTTCATATATATCTGTATATTGAAGAGTTTAGCTTCCAAATAGTTGCGTCTTTTATATTACGATTGATTATGAAAAAAAGAAATTACGAGATTTTATTAAAAGAAATTAGTTGTGGAAAAAAATTGGTGGCAAAAAATAAGTTTATTAAAATTTTTTTCCAAAAGCTACCATATTTTTTTTGGCATAACAATAAAAAAAACATAAAATTGTAAACGACGATCCGAGTCTTCTTCCAATAAACCATGTATCAATTGAGGCGTGTACATCTTTAGACCAGCACGATTCATCAGGCGCCCCAATGATCTACGCTCAATACCAAGTTCAGATGAGGCTCTGTATTTCGATTTCTGTGGGCTCTGAGTGAATGCCTGAGCAACTTTGAATTCATTTTCTTGTGTGGTCACAGTAATTGGTCGACCACTTCTCGGTGCATTGTGTCTGTCTGTTCAAATTTGTCACGCAGTCGATAAACCGTGAGCCTTGTTGGGGGAGGTGTTGCAAAGGTTTTGACCCACTGTTCTCTTACGCGTTCACTATTTTCTGTCTTCCAGTATTGTTTTAATATCCATTTTCGCTGTTCGTCAGTCAAATTACCGGCCATGGAAAAATTGCCAATTTAACTGAAAAAATAAAAATAAATGATTCAAAGTACATGCACTTTAATCGAAAGGAAATTTAATTAATAAAAACAAAAGACTAAAAGTATATGCATTTTTACTTTAAGGTATGTAGCTTTCAGTTCAATAAAATGTCAATAATTTCAATACTGTATACCTACTTTTGCCCCCCCCCCATATATATATCTTTTGTAAACAAGTAACTTCATTTATTTAAAATTGTTGTAATTATTTTTAAAGGAAGAAATATAATATTTTAATTATGCAATATGCATTATTATAGAATCAATCCTCTATTGATTATTATATATTACGAGGTATAATTTGCCCAGCAGACTAATTCACAAAAAAAAAATTAAAAAATAATAATGTCATTCATCAAATTCCGTCTGTATTTGTTTACAATATCATGTCAACTGATATTTGGGCTTGACAATGAATGCCCTCGAAAAGTCACTTCTGATTAATGTTTACTTTTAAAATATGCAAACGAAATGACTTGTGGCGATTTTGAATGGTACTTCGTTTTTATCGTAAATTGAACTCATTAATAAAAAAAATGAAAATAAAATTGTTTGGTACACCTGGGTTTGAACAGGGGATTATTTGTTCTGTAGTTGAATTCTCTAGCACTGAGCTATATTTCAAGATTATAATAAATTTCTCTTTTTAAGAAGAAATGATTTGCTGAGATTTTATTTCTTTTGGCTGATGTAACGTAAAATATTCCCCTGTTTTTATCTATTTATTTATAAAAGAAAAATCTGTTTTTAAGATCGGATTTTTCGTTTTTTAATACTTATCATATGAATTTCTTTACAAAGCATATCTAAGAACACTGCCAGACATATAAATTAGCTTTGTGTTAAATTTGCAAAAGATAGGCTCAGCTGTTTCAGAACCTATGAGGAAAGAACTCACCCACACAAAATGACTTTTATATAATAGTAGAGATATCTTTTGTAAACAATTTGCTATCAATATCTATTTTGTGTTTTGTTATGTTAGTTTGATGCACTGTTGTCATTTCAAATAGTACAAAATTATTTGAGGAAGCATTTCTGAAGATACATTCTTGTGTATAACTTGACTCCCTTTACTTACATTCAAAACAGTTCTCTTAGGCACAAGAAAATACAAGCATGCTAAATATATCTTTTCTCCTTAGTTCTACATACATTTTCAGCTATTGTAGTTGTATTGGAAGCTTCAGATACTTTCCAGGAAGTCATGATGTTATCATATCATTTTACTGATGTAAATGTAATCTATAAAGTTAATGATTGGTTGAAAACTTGTACATAGCTTTCATATGGATTATTTGAATGTTTACAAAACTGCAAGATTCTATTTCAGTACTTGGGAATCTAATGCTTTTTATTGGAATTGAATATCTTTCTGTTGGCATAGAATTTAATTAATCACCATGGATTGGTTTAGCAGTAGAATCCTCTTGTAAACCAGAATCGTTTGTTTGTTCGCTGTGAAGGTCGAAATGTTAACCATTGCTATCCAAATTTTGTAGAAAAGATTTCTTTATAGAATTTTTTTTTTTTTGTGATGGATTAAAAATGTACAAAAACTGTTTCTTACCAAATCTTCTTTTCAAATGTAAAAAGTGGCAGCAGAGTGCATATTCATGCAGATTGATGGCTATGCATGATTGCATGCTGCGTTTGAGTTTGCGCCAGTTTCGTTAGTAACCTGTGTGTAGCTGATCCTGAAAAAGAATTGAGAAAACCAGTTCCAACAAAACCAAATCAAGTCAGTCGAATGTTATTTGCTTAGTCACAACTTTCCTTTGAATCACTGGAATATAATACGCAGTTATGGGTCAACAATATCATTTGAGATAATAAGCTTTTGGAGTTGAGTCATCATATTCATACTCGGTTTAATGTCTGTTTTACATGCTGGTATATGTTGGACAGCTTTTAGGAATTGGCTTCTAAACTAATCTATTCATGGCAAGGTTTTTATGTATCCCTTTTTCTCTCAAGTCCACCTTTATCACTTTGTCTCATATTTTCCTAGTTGTTACCTCAACTTTTTATCATCTACTAACCCAAGAACTCTCGTCCATTCTTTCAATGTTACATGAAACAACAGAGTCTCCTGTTCTGAACATATTTCCCTATTCTGTCCAGATTTAACCTTCCATTGAGCTGATAGGATCTAATCCTATCTTTTAGACTCACATTATACATCCAGTGTGTCATTCTCATATCATTTTTCTCCATGCAACACATGTCTTCATCCTTCACTGGCCAGGTTTCACTTTCATAGATCATTACACTGCATACACATGTCCGATAGACTCTTTCGCTTGATGACAACAGTAATAATCAACTGGTTAGTAATGGTGGCAATTCTTTGAACTTTATCCACTACTGACTCTTACAATATTACTAGCAGCAGCTCTTTCCTTTGCTCCAATTGTACCACCAAGATAATAAAACTTCTGGACAATTTCAAAGTATTATCATATAAATATACTTTCTCCACATCTGAGTTCTCATTCATATCTGTCGTCTTATCCTTCTTGCACACAAACAGGTTATCTCTAAACTTAGCTGTAATTCCATTATGCTTTTTGTTTACCCAATGCAATAAAATACAAAATTTGAGTTACTCCCAATTCTCTTTCTCCAAATTAAACCGTTAAAATTTCTCTTTCTGAGGGCTTTCCAACATGACTAGATATTATTTCTAAAAGGTTATTTGGTATGATTGACAGAGATTGGTTCAAAGTTCAGCTCGGAGCCCTAAATGTGGGTTATATTTCCTGATTGGTTATTTTAATCATATGACATGGATATGGTTTAAAGTTAAGTTGCTAATTTTATTAATATAAATTGAAAATCATTGCACCTTAAATCATGTTCAGCTTATTTCCAACTGAGAGTGTAATTAAAGAATGGAACAGTTGGGATGCTCTTTCCACCACTCCTCCATTCAGTGCTATATTTTCCTGATTTAATTATGTAATTAAATAAGAAAGTAAAGAGCAAATTAATTCTGTTTAAAGATACATTTAATATCCTTGTTGGGATTAGAATTGTCTCCCTTGGATATATTTGGTTTAAATGTAAGATAGCATAACTGTTACAAGGTCTTGTAATTCCCTTTCAAAACGTGATTGTAAATTAAAAAATGACACTCTCTTTTTGATATGACCTCCAAACTGATCAGACGTTGTCCAAACCAGCTTTGCTACTTATCATGTTTTCAAACTTTAGCATGCCTTGACTGTTAGGGTTATTTTTTTCTGATTGAGTTGACTCATATTTTCTCAGTGACATGTCACCATTGTCGAGACTGTCAATGAATTTATATCAATGTGTATTCACATCTTTTTATTTGGTTTCTCTAACAATTCTTGCATTTATTTGGAGTACTTCCATGTATTTAAATATCTTTAACCCCTCTTTAATGTCTAGTTGGCATTTCTAACATATGCTGACAAATGTAAATAAACATAAAATATGTGTTAACTGCTGTTCCTTTTATCCCTCTTTCCTGACACGAACATGATTGCCACATGCACAGAAAATAATATATTCCCAATAGGTGTACAGTTAAAATAAATATTTAACTTTACATCCTCATCTGGGATGTTATCGGTTAGGCCATTGTACTCTCCAGCCTTTTTCAAGGTACTTTTTGTTGTAGTTGGTAGGTCATAATCTGGATGTTTTAGAAACTTGCAATTATTCTTTGGATCCAGTATCTGAGTCAAATTAATTCAACAGATCTTAAATAAATCAAATCTGCTTTTATATTAATGACTTTGACATTTGCAATAAGTCTATTTTTTTGCATTTTATAAATCCAAAAGAATTGGACAAGTTCATGTTTGTATTAATATGAATGGTTATTTGCTGAAAGAGAAATTCTAGAACATCCAGAACTTTTAAATGCAGTTTAAAAGAAAAAATGGATTATAAAACAATTTGTTTAACCCAACCCAAATAAATCTGCTAGGAGTTTTGGTCTACTATAATTAAAAATAGCAATCGTCAAAAGTATTTTGAAAATTTTTTTAGATATATACTGTTTGAATTTAAAACATTTAATGCATCTTTTTTTTGTTGATTCAATTAATTGTGAAATTTTTTTATTCATAATAAAAACATTCATGATAAGGTAGGCTTATGATTAAAATATTTTAAATTTAAACGGTGTTGCCCAATGGAAGCATACCCGTCTCTTCTTGTAGAAAAATTAAAATACGGTTGTTGTTGCCCAACACATAACCTCCTCATGTTAAGAACTGCTTTTGGAATAGACATCCCATTTTGGTAGTGAGGGTAACTGTCCAAATATTTGCCACAAATTTTACCTTGACTGGCAGGATCCCCATACGCAAATACTAGGAGCCAACAAAGAAATTTTGTGGTGGCAGTGTTGGTCAGATATAATTAGATTTGTTCAAAACTACTTGTATCTGTCAAATATAAAAAAGAAAAGAAATTGGTCTATAATCAAGCAGCCCCCCCCTTCGTAAAACAAAGTATGGTTGTTGTTGTTGTTGCCCAACCCCCAACCTCCTCATGTTAAGAACAACTTTCAGAATGGACACTCTACACCTCCTCTGTCACCCGCAACATTCTCATATTAAGAATGGCTCTTGGAATAGACACTCCATCCTGTGAGTGGTGAATGAAGGGAGGGGCAGGTTGTCAGAATATTTGCTCCATATTTAACCTTGATAATCGCTGTAAGGATCCCAAAGTGCAAATACTAAGCAACAAAAGGAAAAACGTTGTTATGTTAAAGGAAAGTGTCTCTAATTTGTCTATAATAAAACACATGCATACGATATTGGGTCGTCAACTGAATTCTATGCTGCTAAAGTAGGAAACACAAAGTAAACAATGGGAACCGTAAATAAAAATGTTATATTTCAGGATTGTTTCGTTTGTTTTTTTTGGGGGGGGGGTATATGTGCAATGTAAATGTGTGCATAGGTATTGAAAAAATACAAAGAAAAAGTATGAAGAAAGAAACAGCCCTTCTAGAATAAAGCAAAACAAAAAACAACAACAAAAAGAAATAGCACCGTTGTTGGTTTCCTTGGTTTAATCGTAAGTGAAAAAAAACAAAAAAACAATGATATCCATAAATTGTATATATTTGATTTCACAAATTGTTTTGTTTTTTTTGTAAAGGGGTAGTTGCATGTAAATGTGAGGGTATAAGTATGTAACATTATAATTATGACCATTTAATAATTTTGTATTTGGTTTAATGTTCATAAAACTATTGTTTCATGCAGAGAGAGTGACCATATTTGTAAAGGCCTGACATATTCATTTTTTGTAAGAAAGTGTTTATTCTGGAATAATAGATTATTATGTTCTCAGCTAATGAGAATAGCTGGAATGTTAGTAGGGAGAAATTATTTTTGAATAGGGAAGTGGAAAGGTTATTGTATGCCTATGAGTGTATGACCCAGTTAAGAAGAGTGTGAGGGCAATATAGTTATAATGTGTATATATCTTCCCGGTCTTGATTTGGGGCTGTGGGAGGACTTTGGATTTAGAGAGAAAAATAGAAACTACTTCCTCTAAAGATATTGGCAATCATGATGATGTTTCTCCTAGGATGTAATGTAGGATTTTATTATAACGAATGAATGTGTATAAAACGGCATTCTAAAGTTATATAAGATAGTGGATAATAGTTTAGACATAATAAATTTGTATGTGGCATCTGTCATTGCAAACCTATGGTAATTTGGTCCAGTGGGGAATTTCTGCAATCAATATATTATATATGGAGATTAGAAAAAAAGAATACTTTTTGGCCCCCCTGACGAAGGAGAGATTGGACCTAGTAATTCACTTCTTTTCATCCATTTGTTTGCACTTTTCTCAATAACTATGCCTTGGATTTTTTTTAAAAATTTTGCACAAACATTAGTCATGGTGAAAGTAAATTTTTGCCAGAACGAGTTTACTGGGACATTATAGGGGTAAAATTGCCCCCAAATCGTTTATCCGTTCATTTGTTCGCAGTTTTCTCAATAACCACGCCATAAAATTTTTTTGAAATTGTGTATAAACATTAGTCATGGTGGAAGTAAATTTTTCACTCGTGGAGGGGGATCTCGCATACTCGACTTGTTTTTGTTAAAGTAAACTTACTAAAGTTATGTGTCATTTGTGCTTATCTGAAGTCAATTCTGAAATCATTGCATGAATTCTGAAATTTACGAAGTCGATCCATAGGAGTAGATAAGATGAGCCTTTAATAACCATAATGATAGGGTGGCAAAGTGAAAACCTAACCGCGGAGATCTTAGCTGGAAAGAATCTTTGGACTTCAGAATGGCTAGATATCTCTGTACAAGATACAGTGAACAGGCTGATATGGAGTGATTTATGATGTGGCTGAGTCATCTAGCTCAGCAACACAGGGTGGAGAGTTCAATGAGAAAAAAAAGATATATGTCCGTGTATCATTACTCCATAATCTAATCTCACAGTAAAAAGCAAATAGAATTAAAAGTGAAGGGAAGGTGGTGTATTAAATACAATTGTCTCACATTTACAGGGCAATACAGTAATGAATGATTGTGTTTAATTTTAAAAGAGAAGTGTATTTAAAGTATAATTTTTAATATTTATTCAGTTTGCTATAACTTTTTTCTCATAAAAACAGTAAATCGTTTTATGTCATGATTGTTTTGCAGTAGTGCTGATCAGCTTTTTTAGTATTCACCTACAGTTAATGTTAATAAATTATTACATTTTTGAGGGACATATTTATCTTTGTTTTTCATCCTGACACATTGTTTTGATCCCATAAGATTGTTTTCGTCTTTTATATCCTATTTTAAATTAGAATTATTGTTTTCTTTTATTTTCCATTTAATGAGACAAAGAACAAAAAATTATAAAGCATTCTGAAAATTAGTTTTTATGAGTTGGTCTTTTTTATATTTGACTATCAGGGATGCCCAGCATTGCCTGGGTGTTTAGGTGGTGTAGTAAGGAACCCAGTAGGGGGGGGGGGGTAAAAAAGAAAAAAAGTGGTAGTAGTGGGGGGGGGACAAAACAACAGAGGTGTTGAAAAAAAAAAAAGTGGTAGGCAGGCAGGCTCGAACCCATAACATGAAGGGGAAGAAAAGGTTAAAAAAAAAATGTGACGTCTTAGCTGATGTCTCCATCGCCTGACTGGAAATTCGGAACGTTGAAATTAAATGTGGTCAATTGAAAAAAAAAAATGTTGGCAAAAAAAGCAACCCCTCCTTGTAGAAAACTGCTCAGAAGGAATAAATATTTTTAGCCAATTTTTAGATATTTGTCATCCGAAGGATGGAGCTTCAAAACGATATCTATTTTGTCAGGATCCGTTACCTCTGTTGAAAGTTTTTGTGAGACATACGCACACACACACACATTTTGCATTTTATATATTAGATTTGCGGCGGTGCCCGACGTTGCCCAGGTGTTTAGGTGATGTAATAAGGAACCCCGGGGAGGGGTGTAAAAAGTGGTAGTAGTGGGGGAATCAAAACAACAGTAGGCAGAGGTGTTAAAAAAAAAAAGTGGTAGTATGCAGGTAGGCTCGAACCAGTAACACAAAGGATAAAAAAGGTTATAAAAAATATGTGACATTTTAGCCAATGTCGCTATCACCTGACCGGAACTTCCAAATTTTAATCCAACCAATATGATGACTTGCAAAAATGGCGACACAGAAACCGGCCCTCCTTGTTGAAAACTGGCTAGTTGAGGGCGAAGGAATTGTTTTTGGCCAATTTTTCGATGTTTGTCATTGTCAAGCTTCAAAACTATACCGATCTTGTCAGGATCTGTCGCGTATGTCGAAAATTTTTGGCTGATATACAAACATACATACATTCACACAAACTGACAATTGAAATTTATATTATAGACTAGCAGGAGTACTCGACGTTGCCCAGGTGTTTAAAGGTGTGTGTGTTGGAGGAAGTAAATCAAAACAAAAGAATAGTGAAGTAATAACCCTATTTAAATGTTATATAAAAAAACAATAAACAAACGTGATGCAAACGAGCGATGTTAAACTTTCTTAAAATCGGAAAAAAAAAAACTTAAAAAGAAAACGTGAACGTGATGGAAAAAAAAACAAAAAACAAACAAACGTGATGCAAAACGAATGAAAAAGGTATGTGTGTTGGGGTGGGGTGTAGATGGAAACTAAAAGTAATAACGTTGTTTAAATATTAAAAAATGGATAAAAAACAAAACGCGAAAAATGTTTTGGGAGGGAGGTAGGCTCAAACTCTAAGCCTTGAGATCATTAAGTCTGACGACATGGCATTACGCCACGTGGGTAGGGACTTTAGAAGAGTTGAAAATAAGCATTTAAAAACCCAGGTCGTTTTGTAGGTTTTGTAGGTCAAATATCATGCCATAGCAGCAGCAGGAGTAGAAAAAGCGAATTCACAGCGCGAATTTAGTCAGATAAAAGTGGCTAAAATTAAAGATTTTTACGACATTTCATAATTGTTAGATACTATCATCTTGGTAGCATATAAAAAGTTATAAGAATGAGCGAGCAAGCCGAGAAGCAGCCGGAAAACAACCTTTGCCGGACATAGAGAAAAAATGCACACACAAACACATATTTTTGCTTTTATATATTAGACTAGCGGGGGTACCCGGCGTTGCCTGGGTGTTTGTAGGTGTGTGTGGTGTTAAATAAAAAAGAACCCGGGGGCGGGGGGTAGGATCAAACCGGAAGCCCTGAGGCAAAGTTTGAAAATAAAATCAGCCAGCCAGAATGAGTTAGTGAAAGATGTTTGAATTTATTTAAGAACCAAATTGACAGGTGCGCGGCCGGAAGTCATCGAGCGTTACGACAACGACGACAACATTGGTTTGTTTATTATAAGCGAAGTAAAAAAAGAAAACAATGTTAACACTTAAGCGGGAGAAAAAAACACAAAAAAACTAACGTAAGGCAAACGAACGATGAAAACAGAAAAAACGAACATGTGAAAAATGGCTTGAATAAGCCTGTTTCGATATTAAAATTTAAAAAATCGGTGGGTACCCGGGTGTTTTTGGGTGTCGCTAAGAATAAGCGAAGTAAAAAAAAAAAAAAAAAAAAAAAAAAAAAAAGCAGAAAAACGAACGTTACGTGAAAAATGGCTTAAATAACACTGGTTCAATATTTAAATTTAAAAAATCGAAAAAAAAAAAAAAACATCTCACACCACGATTCGAACCCAAAACATTTAGATAATGAACCAAGGCCTTAACCAACTGAGCTAACGCGACGTACATGAAATTTATTCGGTTTTTCAACTATTTAAAGTAAATCAGGTCACGGCGTCATCTGACGCATGCGTAGAATTGGTCATTGTCACGAGAGGACCATTTTTGTTAACCCCCCCCCCCCTGTCAAAAATTGTTGATATCGGGTTGAAAAAGTTAACGTTTTGGGCCAATTTTTCGATATTTTTCGAGCAAAGGATGGAGCTTCGATGTGATACCGAGTTTGTGAATTTTCGTCGCGTCTGTCGAAAGATTTAAGCAGACATCCAAACATATACACATACATACATACATACATACATACATTTTCGCTTTTATATATATAGATTAGGCATAATAATAATAATAATAATAATAATAATTGTCCTTTTGAAAGCGGCAGTCAGTTTTGTTAAACCTTATTCAACATGAAACAAATTTTGCCTAATAATATTTTCTGTGTCATGTTTTTTAAGTTGCAACTCTTATTACTAATATATATATATATATATATATATATATATATATGAGAGAGAGTGACTCTTAGAATATCCATAGAATTTTTACTAGTTGAGAAATCCGACATTATTGGAGCAATAATGTTAAACTTGACGGTTTGAAATAATATTTATGACATTTTTTCTAGCATTACCTTTCTTACACTGAATAAAATTACAAAAAATATTTATACTAGCAGGATTACACGGCATTGCCAAAGATTAATAACATCATGTGCAGTAGTATAGTAAGAAAGAACTTCTATAGGTATATTCTCCAAGACTGAGTTTCTGCCACTTTTCAAACATCGCTTGTTACATGCCCATCATATGTTCCAAATTTGATAAATCTCACCAGTAGATTTTGGGTCCACGTTTACTTTTAGTTTTATCTCCTTTGCTTTAGCATAAATCTAAAACAAAATATCATCCACATTACTCACCGTTACATCTAGAAAGTGTTAAAAAATCATAACGACCATAAGTATGGGCATGTACTTATACACTAGAAAAAAATATGAACCGTTGGGTTAGCCATTGAGCTTGGGTTAAGTGCTTTGAATCGGGGGAAAATGAGTTTGAAAAAGCACTTAAATCTAAAAAGTAAAGACAAATTTTTTTTGTTCAGTATATATTTTCCCCTTCCTTTTTTCCTCTCTAACTATCAGTTAAATAGTATTACTGTCTGTGGTGGTCTTACTTTTGTTTCTAATGAACTATTGCAATATTTTTCTTTCCTTTATTACCTTCGACTGTTAAGATACATAGAAATCAGAATTTAGTCATAGATGATATAGAATAAGAACAGGAAGCGGAAATAGCAAAATACAGTAAAAGTGATAGACAAAAAATAATTCATTTGGTAAGTTATTTGCAAACTTTGGCATGGCTGTCTGATGTGCCCATATTCCATGTATTTTAACACTGTATTAATAATTTTTATTTTTCTATTCATGTATAAAAGCATTAAGTTTATTTTTGTAACCAATTTTACTTGGTTGAATGAGTGCTTTTACTATGAATCTATGAGTTATCAGGTGGGCTTGGTGAGGTTACCAATTATTTTGGTCAAATGGTTCATTTATTATTTTTTTTGCCTGGCCAAAATATCCTTTCTTGTTTTGAAAAGGAAATATCACATGCAGGGAGTGGAACTCTCTACTTCCTGTAAATTTCTATTCAATAATCATGTGGCCTGGAATTGCCCACTTTGGCCAAATAATCAATTCACACACTGTTCTCGGTCTTCGTCATAAGTAGATAAAGGAATTTGAGAGGAGGGTGGCATCTCTCAACTTTCTTTTGATTAATTCCAAGTAAATTCTGTTTATTAAGCAAGCATCTATTTTCTTCCCCCCCCCCTGTTAATCTTGGCACCGTATTAATCAATGTCAACAATTTATTCTGTGATCTCCCCTCTGCACGAGGGGGTTGGGTAATGGCACAAAGTTTGGTTAATTCCTATTTCATTGTTTTGCTGGCTAGCCAATTCTTTTGTAACTTTCTATCCTATTTTCCCATTCTATTTTCATTTATTTTGCTTATCCCCATGTACCATTTGGTTGAGTTATGCTACTAAACATTGATTCAGGACTGTTACCCTGTTATTACAGATGGATGTTATTTGAAAGCAAAAAAAAAAAAAAAGAAGAAGAAATCTATTTGTTTCATTTAGTCTGAAGCCGTGCAGATATATTTTCAAAGAAAATGGATAAAAGAAATTTCAACAACTTTGCAACCTTTGTAATAACTGGAAATGAAACATCCTATATACAGGCACATTATATACATTAATTTTCAACTGGGTTTTTTGGCTTCTTTTTAGTCATATGCCATCCTTCTAAGCATTACCCTCTGCTTTGCAAGAAAAATTGGTGCATTGTTAATTGCCTGAAACATTGCTACCAAAGAATACCAACCACAACAAGTTTTGCACCCATCCAAAGTGCCCTATTTTTGAGGGGTGGGGATAATAGGAGTTACACACGTTAAACCAACCTCATGTTTAACTTTGTTTTAGTAGGAGAATGTAAGAAATATACTTAAACATTCTCGTCCTATAAGAAAGGAATGAAAACTACCCCCCACCTATTATAAACTGGAGAGTTATAATATTGTTGAATAATTTTCTTGGTTTGAGGTATTCATCTGAATATTTTATTGATGTTATAAAAATCATGATATATATATTCAATTAATGACATATCCAGACGACACCTGTAAACTAGAAAATTACTGGCTGCTTTCTCTACCAAAAATTTCCTTTGGGATAGCGAATTGGTTTATTGCCGGCCACATTACAGTTGCATAAACTATACATCCATTTTTCCCCTCGGCCACCTCAGCCACCCTCCTTTAAAAGGAAAGTAGGTCAGTTGACCGGATCAGAGTGTAGTATGTGTTCTGTCAATAAAGGAAAGATTCTTCTCAATGAGAGCCATTTTATTTTTGTCATTAAAATATAATATCAAATAAATTTTCAAATTAAAAGCAAGAAACTCATAATTTAAAACAGTATTTTATGCTTATAATATAACTTCAAAATTTGCTAATGATAATTTAATTTTGTTCTTTTTAAAAATTTTATTTAAAAAAATCTTACCATTTTATAATGTCAGTTTAAAATAATTTTCACTGTAATTAAACACTAACAATTATTTCACACACAAAGAATGTAAAAAAAGCGAATGATTTATTTACTACAAAATCTGAACTTTTCACCAATTATTTTTGTTTATTGGTTAAATAATTAAATTGTTTTTATTTATTGATTAAAGAATTAAGACAATGAATACTCCAAATACTATTAATGAAATCTTTGAAATCAATCATGATGGTCACTGTTGAAAATAAAGTGCAGAAGATTATTATTAACAGTTAACATCTATTATATAAAAGGCAAAATGTGTGTCCATGTGTATGTCCAAAAACTTTCGACAGCTGCGTCGGACCATGACAAAATTGGTATCTTTTACAGCTTAATGTCTCAGATGACAACTATCAAAAAATTGACCAAAAACATTAATTAAGCCGTTTTTACAAGGAGGTGTCACTTTTTTGTCAGTATTTTTGCAAGTCATTCAAACCTTGTGTCAACAACGTTGCATAAAACGTTATTTCGACTACCCGTAATGTCACAGTCACAATGGGTGCATTGTTTGCTTTTTTTTCACCTCCTTTTCTTCCTGTGGGTTACGGGTTCGAACCTGCCTATAATTCTTTTTTTTTTTTTTTTTTTTTTTTTTGTGCTCGCAATTTTGCTTTGTTTTTCTGCTCACCCTTACATCGGGCACACAGGCTAGTTTATTATATAAATCTCAAATATTGGTTTATTTATGTGTTCACTAAAAACTTTCATCAGCCATATCAGATCAGGTCAAAAAGTGTACCATCTGAAAGGGCGATGCCTCGGATGTATAATATGTGAAAATTAGAAAAAAGTTTAATTCTATGGTGATCAACTGGACCTTTTCTTGCAAAGGGTGTCACTTTTTGCATTGGGGCGTGTAGCAAACTGAAAATATGTTTAAAAACGTTATTTTGCAGGGCCATGACGTCATAAGTCGTCGTGGTCCGACGAGCAAAAGCATTTGCCAGTAACGTTTTTCGCTTTTTTCTCTCTTTCGCGTTTCACGTTAGAGCTTTCTACCACGGATAATTTTTTTTTCCGGTCGCACAGGCACTCACTACTATTTTAATTGAAAGAAAAGTTGTTTGGATTCATTTATTTATTTTTTATGCGGTGGGAGGTGGGGGGACCAGCACATGGGCTACCGAAATATCTGGTGGGGAAGTTATCATCTTAGTATAGCAGCTGTGTCCAAATTAAACTTCATGTCCACCCAGGCAATGCCAGGTATCCAGGCTAGTACATCTCTTTTTGCAGTCATATAAAGGAGAGATGTCTGTGTGTCTACTATAAACTTTTGTCTATCGCATCTGACCGGATCGAAACCAGTATCATCTGAAAGAGCAATGCGTCAGATGCATAATATGTGAAAATTTGAATAAAAGATTAATTCTGTGGTAGTTAAGTGGACCACTTTTTGGAACAGGGTCCTTTTTTGAATCGCGTTTTTTGCAAGTCTCACGCACACGTGTCCAACTAAAACTGTTTAAAACGTTTATTTTGCAACATAATGACGTTATAAACACTCAGTCATGTGGGCAAACACCTTTGCCCGGGACTTTTTGCCTTATTCTCCTCTTTTGAGTTTCCTGTTTAAACTGCTCATTTTTTTTTTTTTTTTTTTTTTTTTTTTGCAGTCACATGGGCACTCCCTGGTATTTTGGTTGAAAGAAAAGTTTTTTTGATTCATTTATTTATTTGGGAGTTGGGGGGGGCGCATTCCAGCTCACGGACAGGTGTTCAATATCTGGAGAATTCTTCTTCTCTTCATATCCCTTCTGCACAATGTCAGGTGGAAAGGGTGTCACATACTTCTTTTTTTGAGCGATTACATTTACGTATTTTTATCCGTTCTTTTATTTTTGAAATTGTTGTGGAGGTAACGATGGAGTTGACATATAATAATGATAAAGTGCTCAATATCCTTAGTATGGCATGTGTGTCCAAACGGAAGTTCATGTCAATCCGAGCAACGCCGTTATCCATGCTCGTCTTAAATAAGAGAATGAATTTTTTTTTTTGTTTTCTTTTTTTACTTCAAATCATTTGAAACGAGGTGCCCTGTCACAAGCGTAAGAGAGCTACTGTGAATTAGGAGATTTACATAGGAATCCTAAGTGGGGAGTTATGCAGGAAGTCGCTTGTTCACATTATGTTTAAATTTATGCGTGTTGGTACAGCTGGGGAAACACGGAGCATGGATGAAGTTTCAAAGGTAAGCAGTTTGAGAAAAGGAGCTATTAAAGTAGAAATGCATCAAGTATCTGGAGACCTCAACACTAAAAAAGGGTGTGATTTTGCTGCTTGTTGGATTGATTGGGTGTATAAGTTTAGGGGATACAAGTGTAGCCAGTTCATCAGTATTTGTAGAACAAGCACAGGCATGCAACATTGTGGCAATAGGATAGGAACTGGAGCTTGATAGTGTGGGCCCTATTAGGTTAGAGACTCTCTTTTGTCAGCTATGTTCAAGAGGGAGAGAGTAGTGGTTGGTGCACTATGCCAAACATAACAATACTTGATGCATGAGCGAATAGTAGCTTTGTAGAGATGTAGGATACTGGCAGGTGTTAAAGCCCAATAAAGGGAGACCACCACTTGATAATATTGTCTGTATTTATTCCGAGATACAAATTGACCAACTCAATATTTTAATAGTGGCATAATTTAATGAGACGTGGAATCATAACCAATGATCACACAAGAAAATGAATGGCTTCCTGAGAAACAAATACTAAAAAACGAAACTAAAACATGTTCATTTATCAACTACCCCTTCTACCTAAATGTTCATTTGCTCATCTTTATGTTGGTTCTGCATTATTTCTTGTTTCTATTTCCAAACTGGACATTTAGAATCTGTAAAGAATCACTCTCTCTCCATTGCTACAGATTCATTTACTTAACAAAATACAGCATCATTCGTTGGATGATGCTGTATTTTTCATTTTTTTTTTTACTGGAGCAAATATAACTTTTTGATTCTTTTCATCCATTTTTATTCTCATTATAATGAAAACTTAGAATGGTAGCATTCTTTTTATTCTATTTTTACAATCATCTATTTCAGAATATAGTTGCATTATTTGCTTGTGTTTTTCTGTTTTGAAAATGCTTCCCAACAGAACTATTAAAAAAAAAATTTTACATGTGCTTCTGTAATTTTTTCTAAGAGATTTTAATATATTTTTATTTCAAAGAAACAAGTGTTATTATAAGAAATATATTTTAAGTATTTCAAAAATAACGTTTTTACATGCTCTAATAATTTTTCTTGGGCTGTCCATTTGTTTCCAGTTGTACATTATGATTCTGAAACTTAAAAAATCACTTAGCTTAGTTCTGTGCACTCAAAATCCATTCAAGCTGGATCCAGGAGAAAGTAGCAGTGAGGGGTTTTTGTTAAGATACTATTTCAAACTATGGAATGAGATCTGATGTGTATTACATCTAATTTGCCCAGAAGGAATTACCCCCTCCCCCTTTCAGTGCGTGTATAAAAAAAAATATGCTCATGTCATAGTTGGGAACCCAGATTCTTGCTTGTCTTGGAATGCTGATGTTTAGGTTTTAATAAAAGATTATTACAAATAGAAGAACAGTTACAGAAAACATCAGAGAGATAGGTTACCTTTTGTAAACATGCTCATCCTACTACATCTAGTTACATTGTGTCCATCCACTCTGCCTTATTAAGGATGATGCCCTGGACTCATCTTCTCTGTCAGGGTCTATTGTTGCTGGATACTTTACTTGGAATTTTTAAGTGATCGCAAAAAAAAAAAAATAGCAGAGAAACTTATCTAAAACTATTGGAATAGTAATGGATGATAATTCTATTTTCCTTCATTTATTCTGTGGTCCCTTAAAGTTCAGCCTTTTTCTGTAGATTTCCCCCATTGAAATTTTCAGTCACAGGCATAACTGCCTCGGACATCTTAAGGCAAGGTGTTCCCCTCCATCCTGAAATCCATCTTTGTATTCTTATTTTCCTTTTCTGCCTACACTATTTCCCAACCCCCCTCATCTACTCAAGCTCTCCTTTTCTATCCTCAACTCTTCTGGGCATGACACAAAACTACGTTTAGTAGTAAAACCACAATTTTGATTGGAATCATCCCTTAATTGGCATTATTCCCAGGTCCATTCTATCTAAAATACCTATCAGTCTCATCAGCATCCTTAATAGAATCGATTGTTTGTAGACTTTTTTTATGCACCTACGAAATATTAACATGAATAAAATATTTGGAGATATTAAGAATATCGAACGTGAAAACTTTTAACAAAATGATGCATTCAGCATTAATTTGAAAAGGGTTAATATACCATAAAACAAAACTACCAACTGACCTGAAATTTGCCTTGGTTGAGAACTGCAAGATTAATGCATCAACTTGGACATTTTCAGAAACTGATATAGGATTGTGTCATTACCACACCGACACATGTAACATAGATAATGATAAATGTATTTGAACAGGTAACAAATATCAACAGACAGTGTAATGGACAAAGTAACCAGAAGTGAATATCAATAACCGATTAACACACATACATCACTGCTTTTTTGTACAACCATAATCACGGAACATCACTTAGGATGTGTCACTCCATCACACTAATGAGAGGTGGGGGTAAATAAATGTTGTTAAAGCTGTATTTTCTATGTCAATAGTGAACACCAACAAAAAAGACAGACATTTATTTATTGTTAATTAGCTGGCATCTATGAAACTCCCATCCCTGAGCTACATGTTACCATTTTTATTTTTTTAATTTCTACAATTTTAAAGTTAAAAAGTAGAACATTTTCTTTACCATTTCCGGTACAATTGCAGACCCCTACATTGTAAAACTTCTTTCTTTTTGCAAGTTATAAAAGTAAAACATTGTCTTCAATATTTACAAATATTTGATACAACTCTACCGCCATCCAATTTTAATGCCCCCCCCCCCCAAAAAAAAAATGCTAATATAAAATTCATACTATTATTAGATTGTCTATCAGATTTTACTCAGAGTTGTTCAATCTTGGTTTAGGACTTTTTTTTCAGTTATATCCCCAAACTGCAAAAGAAACATCACATAAGTATTATAGATTTGCAGCTCTATTAACCAGGCTTTACAACTTTAGGTTCTGTATTTTAAAAAATTCAGTATTTCAGGTTTAACACTCATCAGTAATTTTATCTAAACGAACTATGGAAACTGTTCATTTTTTAATTTATAAGCAATCACAATAAATTATTAAGACAACCATATCACTTATTTGCTTTAAACTTGGTTGACCATATGGCATAATTGTTAGTGTTCGTTAATGGGTCAGAAAACTCAGTTGTACAAAAAAACTAAAAAAAAAAACAAAAAGAAAGAAAAAACTCGCATTATATGGTGTGGATTAAGTAAATCAATCCAGAGAATGGCGTGGCACTCTCTCTTATATTTTAGCTAATGAAAAGCGCCTTTATGTTGCCATCAACTACAGCCAATCTATTTTATTCTCTACAACAAAATATTTTTCCTGACCCAACATTTTGTGAATGTTGTGTGATTTTAAACTTCCCCAGAATTATCTCCTCCTACTCTGTTATATTACTACAACTATTACTATGCATTTATCGATTTTAAACTATTAGTTAGATTTGAACCAAATTTGGCATAAGCAACTCTTGCATACAAATTTCTAATAGTTTCTATAGAAGAATTATCATTTCTTTTTTCAACATTTCCTGCTGTTTTTGTAAATTGTTTGGTTACAGATTGTATTCTGACAGTCAAAGATTGTATTAAGTTTTGAATGTTGAGAAACTAATAAGAATGTAAAGATGTGCTTTATGCATTAACTCAGGAAAAACTGTTTTGCATTCTTTCTTACACAAATTTCGCTTGTCAACTTACATGATACACTTGCAAAATATTTGCAATCTATTTTTTACAAGTCACGAAAAATAATAAAATACAAGTCACATTTTATTTTATTTTGCTTTAGACATGTTCAAATTGTAGGTAAAATTCATTTTTTTTAATTCAAAGCTCAATAATATCTTTTCTCAAAATGCAAAGAATTTTAAAACATTCAGTCAAATTTATCAATCAATGGTGTAATTAATATTCATGAAATAGTCAGGATTTATTCTTTTGGTAACGAACCCTTTTACACTACAGGAAATTTCATAGTGTAACTAAGAAAGGAGCATGACTAGAGGCCTTTCAAAATGTTTGAGTTTTCAGAGATTTTTTTAATGAAATTAACTTGTTTATATTTGTCGATACATAGAATAACATTTACCAATATTTGAAGATAAGATGTGCTGAAAAATAAATATAAATATTTCTTTGGAGAAAACCGAAAAGTCTTAAATAAAACATCTTATCCTTGAGTATTATTCTGAATATTATTCTACGGATTTTCAAATATAGTTGACTTAATTTTCTTCAAAAATCTCTATTGAGAATCAAACCTTTTTAATAGTCACCAGCCGTGCTATTCAGTTGCATCATGAAGTGACCTGTATAGGTACTATAGAATGAAAGTAAATTTTTTCTTTAAAAACTAATTTTTATTATAAGCAATTTAACTAAAATTAAAATAAATAAATGAAAATGAAAATATGCACTCTTTTTTTCTATTTTTTTTTTTTCAGTGATGAAAATTTGTTTACCTATAGCAAAATATTAGTTTCCTGTCATTAGAACTTATTAATCTTTCAATAATTTAGTTAATATTTATTTCCTAAGGATTTGTTTTCATCCAATTTTTGCAAATTTAGTTTTAGAAACAAAAATATTGGATTACTATAATTGATTAAACATTAGATTATGAGAATTTTGAAAAACTGACTTTTTGAGAGAAATTAGGTTTGAGTAAATTTAACGCAAAACCATTTATTTTTTAAAATCTTATTGTTTTTTACTGATGAGTATAATCACTTATCAAGACCAAAAGCTACTCTAGGATAAAGAAAGATTAATGTGAGTTGAATGATGATTAATATTATGAGAGAATTGAAAATGATGAATAGAATGAATTTTATTACTTATGAGGAAGATTTATGACATGTATTTGTTGACATTGAATTATTTTGGCAAAACACCAGTTATAAAAATAAAGGAATATTTTATGTCAAACTATATCAAAGTAATTTTATGTCAAACTATATCAAAGTAATCCACCTGATAAAAAATAAGTCAAAACCAAATATTTTAGAACAGATGCTGCTATGATTTAATTAATTGCACTTCATATATTTGTTGTTTTTTTTAATTCATTGAATGTTAAAATATTTTTTTTATCATTTAAATAAAAAATTAACCCCCTTCTTACTATCATCATTGGCATTAGTAAATTACCATTCATACATAAAAATTGGAATTATTTTTTCTTTTTAGAAATGAATTATTACTTTAAAATTTATATTGAAATTATTATATTTTTAAAGATTAAGTAAAAAAAATTGCATGTGTTCACATTATTTGAAACATTTGGAGTGGTTCTAGATTAATTTTGAATCCAAATTTATCTATCTGAAGGAGAATTAAAATATCAAAAAGTGATGTCATTTAATTTTGTGATAATAAGATTTCAAGAATGAATAATGATCTTGTTTGAAATAGTAATTTATTAGAACGGTTTTCTGGAACAATTCTGTGCTTTGGCTTGATACCAAAATTGTAATGATCGGTTAAGTCAATCTTGTGTTAAAAAAAAAAAATTGTGGTATCTAAAAACATATTGATAATGAGTTAATATACACATAATATTAATCTATTATATAAATCTCAAACGTCTGTTTATGTGTATTTATGTTTGTATGCCTTACTAAAACTTTTGACACAGACAACCAACACTGACAAAATTAGTATCATTTGAAAGCTCAGTCTCTTGTCTGACAAATATCTAAAAATTGGCCCAAAATAGTCATTCTTTCCCCATCAACTGGGTCGTTTTCTGCAAGGAGGGGTCACTTTTTTCATCAACATTTTTGCAAAGTCATTCATGCCTTGACACATCGACGTACTCATAAAACATGTTATTTTGAACGCCTGTGATGTCACAAGTCACTTGGGCGAGACGACTAGACGATTTCCTTTTTTTCACCTCCTTTTCCTCTTAGCATTACAGGTTTGAGCCTGGCTACTGCGGCAACCTGATAAGTATTAGACACTTCTAGAGATTTACTTTTTATTGTCATTCAGTAATCAATATTAAATTTTAATATTGCAAAATGATTTTGCTGAGTAAGTAGAAAACATTGTTTTACATTTACATTTGTTTTTTAGTCATTCACAAAATATGTGAGACAGATATAAAGAACATAAGGGATATATATCTACTTTTTTTTTTTCACTTTGTATATGGGGAATAAATATATAAATTCATACAGTTATTCCCCCATTGTTCTATAACTTGGGTACTTATTCACACTTTACAGGCATCATCATTTTGTAACCATAATCTTGATGAAGTTCGGTAAATGCCATCTTTTCATATAACTGTTGATATATGCGTATGCCACCACTGCACACATTGGGAAACAAGAGGACTGACCTGATCTTCCACCTGCATACACTACCTTAGTAGTTTCAAATGGTCACCTATCTTGTACTGGCCAGGCTCAGCATTGCTTAACTTCGGTGCTCTGACAAAAACTGGTGTGTCACCATGATTGTGCCATATATTTTGCAGACATATAGTTTATTCTAAACCAGGTGTACATATATATATATATATATATATATATATATATATCTTATGCGTTAATCTTGAACTAATGTGGGATGTACAAGATGGATTTTGTTTTGACTTCACACAATCACAGGTTTGGTTTGGGTGAAGACTGATTTTAGAGATGTTTTTGTGCAGGATGTCTTCTCATTATACTTCCTCTATAGCTTCCCAGCAACTTCTAATGCAAAAGCAAGATTTGTAATCGTGTTGTTATTGAACCTCAGCAAATGTCCAAACCATCTGAACCACCATTTCCTCATCTTGTCCTCAATTGGTGCAATCCCGTAATGCATGTGGATGTGCTATTTGTAAACGTGGTTGACCGATCTAATTCCAGGCATCCAACAGAATATTTTAGTTTCCATGAAGGCAAATCTTCGTTCTGCTTTCCTCATTGTTGGTAAGCATTCAAGAGGTGTATAAAGTGATGAGTTCCACAATAATCTGGTACATTGTTGACTTTAGAAAGTCACTGATCTTGCGATCACACAGAATAAGTTATTGTTGATGACAGTCATTGTACGCATCACATCTTGTGTTCTTAGTTTTAATGGATATCATCCTTTTTTTACTTCATCAGTTATGTCATGGAGCATTTCTGCCAGTGTTTCCCACATGTTTTAGTGGATGACGTTGTTGCTTTGTAACATTCCTTTGTGATTTCATAAATAATCTTCCTGGTGACTCCCATTCTTATTTTTGATGGCATTCAGTGTGCATAGAAACAACAACAACAACAACAACAACAACAACAAAAGCTCTAGTAGCAAATATACCCTGTGAACCAACTGCAAGAGAGATACAAACAATTGCACTTAAAGGGACGCTTAGAGTCTTAGAAAGATCTCTCGGTTGTGATGCTTGAAACAGCCAGTGAATGTTTGGTATCCGATAAGGTGTTTCATCCCTAGCTAAGACAAAATAAATTTTTTTTAAAACTGTAAGCAAGATCCAACAAGTTTTAGTAGTACAGTAGCAATACACTATAATGCCCTTGAGGTCTTCATATTTATTTATTTATCATAGCTGTTTTATAACATTAAATGAGGATTAACATGATTTTAAAAGTTTTTACAGATAGAAGGGATAATTATGATAGAAAGTAATGAACAATAATTGATTTAATAAAAATAAAATAAATCTAGCTATAAAAGTCATTCTATGAAAATGAGAATGAGTATTTTGAAGAAATGTATATTCAATCTGCTCATTTAACAATGAAAATATGATTTCAAACTTAAGTATGACTAATTGGTGGAAATACTATTTTAAATTTGAAAATGTGCACTAACCCTAAGGCTACACATTTAGCTCTGTCTAGTGGTAGACCCTTCAAGGATGACCAGACCCTCACTGGTCACTGGAAAATACCACTCGAACACACAAAGCGTGCACAATCCTAAGTCTGTGTGGCAACACTGTTTACTTCAGCTGGCTGTATGTTTGACTATGTGCTTAGTTCTGTTCTCACAATGACTTCGTCTGTGTCTTCACTGTCTTACATCAGGGTAGATCTGAAATCAACTGCAACTTCAATTTGATAGGCAATCAACAAATAAAGAAAAACCAATTGTCAGTTTTTTTATACACAAAAAATAATTATTCACTGAAAATTACAAGATTGATTGTTCATAAATGCTCTGGGGACTGGCAGCTTCCATTAGTAAAGTTATGCTTGTCTCTTCACATCGTAGATTCAGGGGCTTAGAATAGAGTGAGATTTAAATCAGGAGTTTCTCTTGGACTGGTGTGAAAGCCCCAAGGCATTTGACAGAGTATATCTTCGAGGTTATTATATTGAATCAGGTGGGCTTAACCCCGCCTCCAATTCCCAGAATTCCATTTCACAATTCTCAGGCAAGTGTTGAAATTCTCAGGCTCTAAAAAAATTTCCTTTTCTTCTTCCTTAATGTGCATCTCTGACTGCCACTCCGGACAGGAGGGCTCCTTGCCTTCACCCTCCATTGGATCTCTACCTTTTACCATCACTCATGTGGGAGGGTCCATCCTTCATTTGCATATTGCATAACCAAGGTTTTTTTTTTTTGCAAGTGCCATTTCGTATGAGAGAAAAAAAATTTGGTTATCTTTTTGGGGTGATCAAATTCCCCGGACAATAATAAGCAGACATTTGACTTTGTATCCACCATCTTGTTTTTCTTTATCCAAGAAACTCCTAATATCTGACCCATATTTCGGGTGGCCCAATAATAAATTTTGACCACTCAGAATTTGGTTAACTGCTTTTTCTTAACAGGAGTGGCTTATTCAGATGAACTTGTCAAATCGTCAAAAGGTGCCATTTCTGATATTTTTTCAGATATCTTTATTTTGGAGCATTTGATTTTCATCTAATGTTCTTTTTTTGATGACCGTTTATGTTGACGGAAATTATCAAGAAATAAAACAGATTTCTGCTTTATCAATATCCACAAATAAGTTGGTGCATGTATTAAATTGATATCATAACAACCTTTCCCAACAATGCTCTTTCTTTCTATCATTATCATCAGCATTATCGCCACCACCATCATATCATCATCACTGCCATTATCATCATCGTTGCATCCAATGACATTGTCACAAAAGAGAAGTCTACTTGGTGACGGTTTCAGTTTTGAAATTAGAAATCAACAAGCAGTTTTTATCAAAAAGACAGTCCCTCATAATTTTATACGCTATTCAATTTCACTACTTTGTAAGCATTTTGCCAAGAATTAACCAGATTTTTTTTACCACATGTAATCACCTAAAAAAAATGTCCTTCCCCAACAAAAGGTTTGATTTGATTATCTTCTAATATATAAAGTGCCTTGCCACTACAGTAGTTTCAATAGGAAAATAACTGAACATTTCCAAAACAATCTATCACTCTCACTGTTTACAGCACTTCCTAAAGGATGTTTGCATACATTTCATCCACGTTTATAAATTATTATATTTATTTCAAACAAAATGACTCTCAAATATATATTCTCATACAAATGGAAGCAAACAGTTTCACTCCCTATCCATTAAGTTCTCTCTCCCCACTCACATCAATGTGTTACTTTATTAACAGGTACAATACGATTGCTATTTCATCTCTAACCAATAACTATTCATAGCATACTATGCCAGATTTTGAATATAAATAAATGCTCTCTCCAATTAAATTACATTCTACCTTGCATCCTAATTGTATTGGAAGAATGCTTGATTTCAAGTTCTGAACTTTGGCTATTACTGATACTTTCAGTCATTCTTCAGAATGCGGGAATGAATTACACAACATCTCTAATCATATTCAATATGTCTTCTTATACTTACTGAAATACATTACTTAAACAAACTTCATAAAAATAACACACTGTACATGCTAACAATTACAACATTGGCTTGCACATGTTTCTTACATATTCTGAAAAATA